>NC_141914.1:28122373-28273888 GCF_057802395.1 Ceratotherium simum simum | reverse complement strand
GATGTTAGCTCAGAGCCAATCTTCCTCAGCAAAAAAAGAAGAATGGCAATAGATGTTAGCTCAGGGCCAATCTCCCTCACCAAAAAAAAAAAAAAAAAAGTTCACTCAGTAACTTTCACTCACTTGAGATGATGAAACTGTTCCCTCACTTCTGAGGTTCTCAGGGTGTAGTCCTGGCTCTCAGAGTGTGGTGCAGAAACTCTAAGGGTGGGGCTCAGCAATCTGGTTTTATAAACCTTCCAGAGGATTCTGATGCACATTTGTTTTGAGAACCATGCAGCTTAAGATATCGATAAAAAGAGTTTGTAGTAGCCATCTCTAGAGCAGTGATTCTCAAACTTTGTGTGCATCAGAATCTGGATGGCCATTAAAACACAGATTGCTGGACCCCACCTCCAGTTTCTGATTTGGTAGGTATGGGTTGGAGTCCAAAAATATGCATTTCTAGTAAGTTCCCAGGTGATGCTGATTCTGCAGGTCTGGGGACTACACTTTGAGAACCACTGCCTTAGTAAGTGTCCTTTTAATCCAATGAAGGTTTAATCAAATGTAGAGGTAATGAAGGTAAATTATATCCTTAAAGTTAATACTTTTATGTTAAAAATCATCTGTATGTGTTTAGATTTAAACTTTCTGATAATTAAGAGAATTTGACATAATAGAGAATCTGACAGATGAGCCTCATGATTCCAATTTGAAATGCATAAGAGATTTATGATTTTAAGTGGAAAATTATAAGACATTTTGTCTATATTCATGAATAGCATTGGAATCTGACATTCATTATATTTACCTGTTTAAATTATTAGATTTATAAAAGTTTATAAAGTACTGAGAAAAGTTTTGCTTGTTGAAATCAAAGGCTGCCCATCAGGTAATTTGAGTACTCAGAAAGGAAAATTAACATATTAAATTAAAAAAAATAGTTTTAATATGTAAATAAGCTCTTAAGGGAATTTTAGAGTTTAAGGGGGGTTACTTTGTATTCGAACTGGGTATCAAATATTAATCCAAGAAGAAGGGAAGATGAATACTACTTTACTACATTTTTAAACAGAGTAAGACTTTAAGTTAAATTTTAAAGCTTAAAGCAAATAGTGCCTTTTGTGCATCTCCCCACTTAAGAAAAAAAAGCCTCCTCAAGATATCAACAAACACACCCACTCTGAAACAAATAAGCAGAAAAACACTGGCATCATCACTTTCTTATGCAGAAATTACTTTATGGAACTTACGCCCAAACTGAGCATATTATCAATACAAAACCTAACCCTTTTTAAAAATCTAAAGAATATTAAATAACTACATAAAGTTAAAAAAAAAAAAAAAACTTTAAAAGTTAAAAAAAAAAAACTTCTCCTTTTAATATACAAAGACTCTGTCCTGAAGAAGAATAAGTTTTCACTTACTTTTTCTGGGACTGCATCCATTATCAGCTCACCGTACATATTAATAACCTATAAAAAGTCAACACAAGACCAGCTTACTAACCCTGTACAATTCACAACACCTCACTTAGAATGAATAACATATTGATACTGCTAACAGTAATCAAACTTTGTGGATACTGGGGTTAGTGAATGAGTCACTTCAGTAAGGAATAAAGAATCCTTGATTTCAAAAGAAAACCATGAGGCCAACCCAGAGGTTATTAATCACATTTTATTGTTCAAAATCCTCTGCAACTCTTCCATGTTGAGAACCTACAATACACTAACCTGGTCATTCAGCCAATTCTGACCATCTAGGGTCGCTAGATCATCCATATCCAGCATGTGCTTATTGTAGAAGATGCGGAAGTTGCATTTTTGATGTCTGGCCCGATAGTTTGTTATTTCCCTATTGATAAACGGTTTTCTGAAAGGAAAGATTTTGAAAGGTAAAAAACATGAGTTCTACTCAATTTATTGCTAAGCATCTTTTTTTCAATCAAGAGAAAAGTCATATATGTCAACAATTTTATTTTCAAGGGCTTAACTTAAGCATCATTGACAAACCTATTAGAAAAGTCTTCATTAAAGACATCTTTTAATCTTCCAAGGACATCTTTTTCACTGAGTGGGACCAAACTGCCATACTTCTTCATAACCTCATCTAGGAATCCTTAAAGGAAGAAAGAAAAATTAAGATGGAAAAACCATTTTCAGCAAAGTCATTCCCCCAATACTTAACCTATATACAACACAACCACATTTAACCTATATTACTACATGTATTATACTATAAAGAAATCTTTTAAAAGTTATGCTTTGTAAAAAAAAAATTAAATGGATCAAGCCCTCACCATTCCAATCTAGAGAGAAATACTCTAAGGCATCAGGCCACATTGGTTTTTTAAGCTACTGATGCATGGCTAGAGGCTAGCTAAAACTAAAGATTGACATCTTTCAGGAGCTTAACCTTGGAGAAGAATCCTATCTCCTAAAGAGTGAAATCTAAAGGGCTTAATCACCTGGTTAAATGTGTTTATCACATTTGGTAACTGAAGGAATTATTCTTTTAAAAATCATAATTAGAGGGAATTCATTGTTGAGATCACTGTCACTGTATTATTTGGTAAAGGTATGTAATTTCACATCTCATAGCAAGGGAAAAATTCTAAGGCATTTTTAATATCATACAATTTGAGAGTTATTCTCCTCCTGATACTGAATAACTCTATGAGGTGAGCTTAACTGGATAACAGCTGGTGAGGCATATTTTAAGAGGGGAAACAGAATTGAAGGGTGACTTCCTGGCCAGAATATAGGATAGTCAATTTAAGTAATATGTATATGCATTTTAATGGCTTCCAAGAGGATCCACTGAAAAAACATACCTAAAAAGGCCCTAGGAAATAAACCCAGGACATTATTTCTAAGTAAATACAAAGAAGCTGAGGGATGGCTTAAAGGTTCACAAAAGCGCAGACACGACTTAGGCTATTCACTGATGCTGAAAGGGGAGAGCAACAGCCTGGGTAACCATCACCCTGACAGCCAAGTCTACTGAGTTAAGATGGGAAAAATGAGGACTGTTAGCCACTTACTTTACCAAGCTCCCTTTCTAACTTCAAGAATGGCCTCTGCTAATGCATCAATACAAAATGGACAGGAAGGATTCCAAGAGTGACTGTCCTGGGAATGGAGTGTTTTGTAGGGGGAGGGCATCAAAGGTATGAAAAACTTATTTTTCCTCCTCTTAGTCTCCCACCAGAGTGGCTCTCAATTTGAAAGGCTTAAGACAAGAGCAAAGGTCAGGGTATAGGAAACAAGAGTTGCTTGCTTGCTTATGCCTGCTTCTGGTCTAGGGCTTTAGGTATACGGAAGACAGAAAGGGAGTCCCATGTTCCAGCTTAATCAGAGTAGGAGATAAAGACTCAGGGCTTCCAAATGAGGAATAGAGCATATATTTGCTTATAGTTTACTGTATCATATCTTACAGTTATCTAAGCACAGCCTTGGGTCTACACAGGAGAATGGACCCAAACAAAAGATAAAGAATCCCAACATTTGAGAAACTTTTTTTTTTTTTTAATCTGAGGAAGATCAGCCCTGAGCTAACATCCATGCCGATCCTCCTCTTTTTGTTGAGGAAGACTGGCCCTGGGCTAACATCCGTGCCTATCTTCCTCCACTTTATACGGGACGCTGCCACAGCATGGCCTGACAAGCGGTGCATCGGTGTGCGCCGGGGATCCGAACCCGGCTGCCAGCAGCGGAGCACGCGCACTTAACCACTATGCCACAGGGCCAGCCCGAGAAACTGGTTTTAAGGAACAATTTTATACAAAAAAAATATTTTAACAAAAAATTAAACTTTAGGCCTGGCAACCTTAATTAAGATTCCTCAAATAAGAAAGCAGTCTCCTCTATCAAGGGGATATGGACCTCAATTCCAAATAAGTGATACCATGGGAAAGAGGTGTTCTTGTTAACAATGTTATTTCTGGATGGTAGTATTTTGAGAGTTTTAAATTATTATATTTTTCCTCTTATCTGTATTCTTGTTTTCACTTTCAGATGATAAACATGGATTCCTAATGTATAGAAAGGCCCTACCTGGATCTTCAAGGAGAACTCTAGATGACAATGTCTCACTGATGCACACCATTATCTCACTGGGACCAGAAGTAAAACGACAGTTAAAGAGCACTTATGAGCCAAGAACTAGAATATCTCATCTCATCCTTGTAACTACCCCATGTGTTAGACAGTATCTCTCCTTTACAAATGGAGACAGGAAGCTTAGGGAGGTTAAGTAACTTCCCCAAGGACCCTTTTTTTTTTTTTTTTTAAGATTTTATTTATTTTATTTTTTCCCCCAAAGCCCCAGTGGATAGTTGTATGTCGTAGCTGCACATCCTTCTAGTCGCTGTATGCGGGACTCGGCCTCAGGATGAACGGAGAAGTGGCGCCTCGATGCGCACCCGGGATCCGAACCCGGGCCACCAGCATCGCAGCGCGCGCACTTAACCACCAAGCCACAGGGCCGGCCCCCGCAAGGACCCTTAACTAGCACATGGCAGAACTAAGGGTCTGACTCTAGGTCATGTGACCAGAGAAACCGAGCCCATAACTATCATGCTGTGTCACCTCCAAAGCAGGGAATACCTACTATCTTTTCTCTATAAAAACAATTTGGTTCTTCACTTCACCTTTCCCTTTTACTACCAGTGGCCAAGAATCTCCCAGAAAACAGACTTCTTAAAATGTGAGTTAAATCCATTATTCTTTACCTACTTGCTTTCACCAAACTAATGAACCAAAAAGGAAAAATGCATTTGCTATACACAATTTCTTTTACTCCAAAAACACTAAAATTTCAATGTGACCAAGAAATAAAGGACACAATGTTACAAACACACAAAACAAAAAATAGAGTTCAAATTATAGTCTATCTTGCAAGTAATAACATGAAAAAGGTTAATAATATGAAAAACAAAACCTGAGGTGTTATAAGTTCAATTACTTATGATGTTAAACCAACTGCGTTGTACAGTTTTTTCTTGAGACAACTGACTTGGGCGACGTCCCAACCTGAATGTAGAATGGGGTTCATTGTGTTGTGTACGTAAGAAATGCAACCATTTGGTTCTCCAACAAAACACAATACACATGTCAGAAAGGTCCCATCAAAAATAAGGAAGGCACGGGGCCAGCCCAGTGGCCTAGCGGTTAAGTTCGTGCATTCTGCTTCGGAGGCCTGGGGTTCACTGGTTCAGATCTTGGGCTTGGACCCACTCACTGTTCATCAAGCCATGCTGTGGCGGCGTCCCACATAGAAGAGCTACAACTCAGTAACTATGATACACAACTACATAGTCGGCTTTGGGGATTAAAAAGAAAAAGAGGAGGATCGCCAACAGATGTTAGTTCAGGGCCAATCTTCCTCAAAAAAAAAAAAAAAGAAGGCATGAAACATCTAAGAATAAACTTAAAGAATATGTGAAACCTAAGTGAAAAGCACTACAAAATTCTAGTAAAGGACAGAGGTCAATAAATGGAGTAATTCTGTTTTTAGAAATGCAATTTTCCCTAAATTAGTCTATAAATGTAATGCAATACCAATCAAAAGCCATTGTTTGTTTTAACTGAAAAGACAAATCCAAAATTCATCTTGGGACAAGAATGTGAGAAACTCCTAGAAATTTTTGAAAAGGATTAAAGGGGAGGTGAATAACAGGCAAGAGAGAAGAGGAGAAGGAGGGCCTAGTCCCATCAAATTATAAAACTAACTACAGTAATTAGAGAATAGTGCTAGCATAGAAATAGAGAAACCAAGTCCAGAAAGAGACCCAATGGCAGGTGTCATCTTACAACCATGAGGAAAAGATCAATTAATCAATAAATAGTATTAGAATTACTGACAATGTTTTATTCACAGGTGAAATTCATTTTGGTGTACAGAATGAGGTAGGGATCCATCTTTACTTTTTTCCAAATGGCTAAATGTACAAATAACACATTAACAGTGTAGAAGAAAATAGGGTTGAACATTTTTATAAACTTGAAGTGGGAATAAACTTTAAGTAGAAGTTTGGTTTTTTTCCCCTAATACATGACCATAAACATTTTAAAACGAAGTGGCAGTTACCTCATAATTCCTTTATACCTTTTATGCCCTCATGAACATGTATTTCTTAAACACTGTAAGTAGCACACTGTACTTACTCTTTTTGAAGCTGCTTTTTTCCATTCAATACAAATCATGGATATTTTTTTCCTAAATCAATTCAAAACAACCTAGAAGTCTATTAAATGGGTATGCCATATTTTAACCAATTCCCTATTGATGAGGATTTAAGTTGTTAATTTTTAGCTCTCTAAATAATGTCACAACTAAAATCCTCAATATATCCTTGTTCTATTGTTTCCCCAGAACACACTTGCTAAAAGTCAAATCTCTGGGTCAAAGGACATGCACACCTAAAACTTCCAAATTTTCACTGATGACTTTTGTTATATGCATATACAAGATTTTAATATTTATGGAGTCAAATTGGTATATTGTTATTGCTTCTGAGTTTCCTATCATACTTTAAAATATCTTTTCAAGATAAGATTATAAAAATGGTCTCTTGTATGTTTCTTTTTAACAGCTTTATTGAGCTATGATTCACATACCACAAAATTCTCTCTCTTAAAGTGTACAGTTCAGTGGGGCTTTTGTATATTCAGAGTTGTGCAACTATTACCACTACCTAAGTCCAGAACACTTGGAATACACCCACAAAGAAACTTTGTACCTGTTAGCAGTCACTCCTCATTCTCCCCTCTCCCCTGCCCCTGGCAACCTTAATCGACTTTCTATCTCTAAATATTAGCCTACTCTGGACATTTCAAATCAATAGAATCATATGGTATGTGGCCTTTTGTGACTGGCTTCTTTCACTTAGCATGTTTTCAAGGTTCATCCACGTTGAAACATGTATCAGTACATCATTCCTTTTTACGGCAGAATAATAGTCCATTGTATGGATACACCAAATTTTATTTGTCATTCATCAGTTGATGGACATTTAGGTTGTTTCCACTTTTTGGCTATTATGAATAATGATGCTATGAACATTTGTGTATAAATTTTTGTGTATTTGTTTCTAATTAGTTAAATTTTTCTTTTTGTGAGGAAGATCGGCCCTGAGCTAACATCTGCCAATCCTCCTCTTTTTGCTGAGGAATACCGGCCCCAGGCCAACATCCATGCCCATCTTCCTCCACTTTATATGGGACGCCGTCACAGCATGGCCCAACAAGCAGTGCATCGGTGTGCACCCAGGATCCGAACCAGCGCGCCCCGGGCCGCCACAGTGGAGCACATGCACTTAACCTCTTGCGCCACCGGGCCGGCCCCTCTAATTAGTTAAATTTTTAATCCATCAGGAATATACTGTGACATAGAAATCTATTTCTTTTCCTTCCAAAACAGATAGCTAATCTGAGCGCAGAATCCTAGATTTTTATATCCTCCCTCAAATCTTTTAAAGTTATCTTGTACAAGTGTAACTCAGTATTAATTTTTTTCAGCAACCCACTGTCATTACAAAGCATTCAACTTGGTTTTGAAGGGAATAACTTCCCTTTTATACTCATATTTCACCAGTTTATGCAATATTTAATAAAATTATGAAACACAGTAAGTAAACTGTAATAAGTACAACTGGCTCTTGATAAATATATCTACTAAAATGAGCATAATGTGCATTATATTAGAGAAGAGCCAGCATTCAGCATACCATAGAGCTTAATATTGGCTAACGCTATAGAAGTCAGCTAAGAGAGCATCTACTATACTGATTGTCCTAAATTGATTCCTATTCTGATTGCTCTATTAACCTTGATAACTCAGGTTTAGTTCTTTTATTTGTTGAATTTGTCTCTCATTGTGTTGGCTTTCCTGAGATGTTTAGTGATAGATTATGGGCTCATCTCTACTTGGGTAACTTGCTGGGTAGGGGGAGGGCTGTGATAGGCAGTAGCTATTGCTCTGCCTTGAACTATTTTCAGTGGGAATGGGGATGCTTAGAACGTCAAAAACTGTTCTTCTGGAAAGGGATGTTCCTCCTCCTTGCCAGGTGTTACAAGTTATGGGGGAGGGGGAGGGGAAAATATCCTCTCTCCCCCCACCAATCTCCTGTTCTTAGAATTTCTGTGATGTCAATTATATCTCACTAAAACTTGCTGATATGTGGCACAGGCAGGGAGAGAGACTACTCAGTCTTTTACGATGGGTCTCCCCTTTCTTCTCCACCATCTCCAGAAACGGGACACCCTCAGTGTTGCACCATTTTCCTGCACTAATCTTCCTTCTGCCACTGGGGCTCCCCTCTAGACCTTCCCTCTACTTTCTGCCTTGTGGGAGTTTCTCAGTTTCTGATCCACCAAAACTCTCCTCCTTGTTTTTGAGTATGGAGATACGTATGTGTTTTAATATATTTTTCATAATTTCTATGGATTTGAGAGGAGGGAGAAGACATTCCATGGTGCTTACTTCATCCTCTTAAACCTGGAACTGCTATTTGTTTCTGACAGATGTTGTTTACTAAGTGAAGAAGTTTTCTTTATTACTAGTTTTCTAAAAGATTTCAACACAAGGGTAGCTGAGTTTTATTAATAGGCTTTTCAGTACTTGCTAAGATGCCATGATTTTTCTCCTTTAGCCTATTAAAATAATGAATCACATTACAGATCACTAAGTGTGAATTCTGTAAAAATTCCTACTTCCTCACATCATGCTACAGTTTTACTATATGTCATAATCCATTTATCAATTGTTTTTTTGTTATTTATAAGTTAATTAGTATTTGTGGGAAATGCTAACTTTCGGGGTGCTAACCACATAGTAGGGAAATTTGTTTTTATTCTAGAACAGTATAAACAACAGAAAATAGTTTTTTTTAAATATTTACTAGGACTCTGTACTTTGTGTTTTTGTGGGGAAAAACTTTTTTACATACTTCATGGTTGGGAAAACAAAGTGTTCAGAATTATTTAAACCGCCAAGAAGTAACTCTCCTACATCCCCAGAAAAAGCCATTTATAACAATGTGATATCTGTCCAGAATATACGCTATACAAATGCATGTGCACACATACATATAATCATGCTACATGTGTGTATATATATATCTTTTAATTAACAAAATGGCATCACTCTGCTTTGCAACTTGCTTTTTTCACTTTATATAGACAGCTTTCAGTATCAAAATATAGATCAAATTTATTCTTTAACAGCTTTGTAGTATACTATTGCCTGGATGTGCAATAATTTATACTTCCATAGAATCATTTGCTTGGGTTGTCTTCGGTTTTTTATTACCAAGACAATACTATAAGTAATGTCCCTGTACAAATATATTTGTGCTGTTTTATATCTCGGATAAAGTGCAAGAAGGGGAATGGGTCAAAGGCTGATACTGTCATATTGTCTTTCAAAAATGTTTATACCAATTTACTTCATGGGGTAGATTTTGACAAGATGACTTTTTAAAGCATGACGTAAAAACTTGAAGTCACAAAGTAAAGACAGGTAAGTTTTACTATGTTAAGAAGTGAAATTTTCTGTTAAAAAAAATCATACACAAAGTCAGGGTACTGAAGGCTTTTTATCTGATGGGAGAGAAAAATGTAAAACTCTTATGACATTTATAATTAAAATTAATTTACATCTTTAAAACTAGAATAATGCTGAGCCAGCCCTGATGGCTTAGTAGTTAAAGTTCAGTGCACACCGCTTTGCAGCTCGGATTCGTTTCCCGGTCATGGAACCACACCACCCATCTGTTAGTTGCCATGCTGTGGCAGTGGCTCACATAAAAGAACTAGAAGGACTTACAACTAGGATATATAACCACACATGGGACTTCGGGGAGGAAGAAGAAAAAAAAAAAGAAAGAGGACAATTGGCAACAGATGTTAGCTCAGGGCAAATCTTTCCCTGCAATAAACCAAACCAAGACCAAAACCAAACAAAACAAAAAACTAGAATAGAGGAAGATGGGCATGGACGTTAGCCCAGGGCCAATCTTCCTCAGCAAAAAGAGGAGGATTGGCAATAGATGTTAGCTCAGGGCTAATCTTCCTCACCAAAAAACAAAAACAAAAACAAAAAACTAGAATAATGCTAAGGTCCATGAAGATAGGAATCAGTGTATCCTGCTCATTGCCATATTCTTAGAGCTAGCACAGTACCAGGTACATAGGAGCTTCTCAGATATTAAATAAATAAAATATAAACAATCCAATAGAAAAATAGGCAAAGAAAAATTATATACAAAAAATGGTCACCAAAGGAAAGTATGTTCAAACTTTAAACTTAAAAACAACAATTAAAACAAAGAACTTTCATGGGATCTATAACACTGGCAAAGTTTAACAAGTACAAACCGGTTCAACTTTTTGGAGGGTAATTTAACAATCCTCTTAAAATTTTAAGTGTGAGTATTCTTTCACCATCAATTCTACTACTAGGAATTTGACTTAACAGAAACAACCGTGTGAGTATAAAGAAGTAATTTCATTACACTATTGTTTATAGAAGGAAACGACTGGAAGCAACACGAGTGTGCACCAATCAAAAATTAAATAAATTATGGAACATCTATATAATATGGCAATATAAAAGGCATGCAGAAGAATGTCTAATTGCTTAAAGGGAAGTCCACGTGTGGAAGGAAAAAAGAGGACTCTCCCAGAAAGGATAATGGACAGCAAGTGTGGGCTGGAGGTTGGGGGAGAATAAAGGAAGAGTGCATACCAGAAAGGCAGACTGACAGCTGTTCATCATCCACTGGAGATGCTTTTTGACTGTTCTTCCCACCTCCCACTTGATTTTCTAGTTTGAGTCCACTGCACATCAAAGGAGCCTCCAGTGGACTTTTACAGTAAGGGTGGTCCAGCAACTTAGAACTAAGAATGTTCTGCTTGAGAGATCCATCCTCATCCATGTGGCATGAGCTCTTATTCTGAACAGTCTCTTCGGATACAGGCCCGTCTACACTACTCACAGATTGATCTGTCCCAGACACTGACAGTTTTAGTCTGTCATCATTGACAGTACTTGTCCGATTTTCCTGACCCAGAGTCATAACTTCTCTTTCAGTTTCCGAGACAAACGTGTTACTAGAATGATGTTCTGGTAAGGGGATGTCATGAATCAGCTCTGTACACTCCCACTTAGGAGAGGAACAGGGTGACTGGTCCCAGGAGTATGTGGCACTGCCATTCTGTTGGTCAGGGAATGCTTCATCTAAACTAAGCTCTTTGCCCAAGAAAGGGCTTCCTTTAGCATGGCCATCAGGCATATGAGAGTTCGTTCCCTTCACCACAGCACTGCTGTCCATATCTGGGAAGTATGGTTGACGCTGACAAGAAGGGTCTTTAGGTTCTGGGGGAGGAAATGGGCTGCAACTGCCACCCTCACCTTTCTCCCTAAGGGTCTCTTGATGGTCCCCAGTGACCTGCACCCAGCTTTGCTGGGCTTTTTTTAGCTTGCAAACTTTGTTTTTTGTTCTGAAGTGCTGTGATCTGAGAATCCTGTACCGAAATCTAATCATGGATAATTTCTCATACATCATAAGAGGAGATACTTTTACTCTTCTATGTTGGCTAAGTTGGAACTTTTTTGGAATCAAGGGTCCCCCACTCCTGTGTTGCTCCAGCCCTTGGTAGCAGCCATAACAAAAACGCTTTCTCTTATGGTTGTTCAAGGTGACCACAATCGTGCCACTCTCACCTGGACTTTGGCTCTCCCCATTGAACTTCATGGGAAAGTCAGAAGCTTGTGGCTCTGTCCTAGGTCTGTGACCATTGGCCTGACCTAAAATACTATTTGCTGGTAAGTCAGCAACTGCCTTCAAGAAACTCTTCTCTCCACAGTATTCATGGTCACAATTCTCTGCTGATGACAGCAACTTCTCTGCTTGGAGTTTCAGGAGGGTCCTTGAAGAGGAAATGAAGTGTTTAGTGTCCTTTCTTTTCACTTTAGAGGACAAAGTACTAACATTGTGAGCAGCCACATTGGAGTTTGTCTTAGCAAAAAGGGGTTCATCCTGGATCCACGTTTTCTGGATTTGAAGGGCCTTCTTTCTGCACTGGAAATGCCTCAACTGCCTGCTCCAAGTAACTGGCCTTCCCAACTTGGCTTTCAGAATGCACAAGTGTTGGTGAAAGTAGAACTTCTTAAAGCCTCCGAACCCAGTGTTCCATTTCTCAGAAAAGGCTAAGTGGATTCCTTTCCTCCATAGAATTTTCCTCTGTTTTTTCATTTTTCTGATGCATAATGAGATCTGGATGCAGCTGTAAAGAAGAGAAAGAAAAGTTACATTGCTACCCTAAAAATAAGGTCATAAAGATATATTCACAGCAATATAAGTTAGAAAATTGAAAAAAGAGACAATATGAAGTTCAACTTAGACTATCAGACAAAATAAAATCCAACTTGATCAAGATTTTCCCCACAATGAAAACTGAAAGGAGGGAAGACATAAGGGAAGTCATGTTAGAGTGACTTACTAGCATGACCCCATTTGCTGTACCTGCCTCTCACAGAAATAAATTTCAAGAATCATTTCCCAGGGTCTGGCCCCGTGGCGCAAGCGGTTAAGTGCTGCGTTCTGCTGCGGCGGCCTGGGTTCGCCGGTTCGGATCCCGGTCCTGGGCGTGCACCGACGCACCGCTTGTCAAGCTATGCTGTGGTGGCATCCCATATAAAGTGGAGGAAGATGGACATGGATGTTAGCCCAGGGCCAGTCTTCCTCAGCAAAAAGAGGAGGATGGGCAGATGTTAGCTCAGGGCCGATCTTCCTCACACACACACAAAAAAATTAAAAAGTAAAAAAAGAAAAAAAAGAATCATTTCCCAATACGCAGTCAGTTTCTGATGGAGTACACAGGGCAGGGAGTCAAAAGAGAACTTCTAAGTGTTGGCCCTCCTTCTCATTAGCTAAGTGACTTTAAGCAAGTCACCCAAATTCCGTGTTCTCATTTGTAAAATGAAGGATGGAGAAGGAGTGGAGACCAGACACCATTCTACACTGATTCTGTATCACAACAGTTTTTTCATACAGCAAATTTTAGAAAGGAAGTGTAGGTACTTTTCCTATGTACAGTCATCCAAAGGCAGATATTCAATAAATGCAAGCAATATCAGTATTTCAAGAGGGAGACCAGCCTCCTCTTTGTCAGTCAGTCAAAGACTTTCTGAGTGACTATGTGGGGACAGGACTCTATCAGGTGCTCTCACTCAGTTATGGTTTTGGCTCTCAAGTGAATATAAGAAAAAAGAACCAACACAAACACAAACACACACATGAACTTCAGGAACACACTTATGGGATATGGTAGATGAAAATGATAGTTAAAACCAAACATGATTTTCCCTCAGATTTAATAAGATCTAATATTACTGAAGGCTCTTTAGCCTAGACAGAAAGGCACCAGTCACTGCAGGTGGAGTAGAAGAAATACTACACTACGAATCAGAAATACAATATTCTAATTTCAGCTTGCTAATAACTCACTAAGAAAAGTTGTATTAACTTTCTGTGCAGTTTTCTCTGAGAAACAAAAAGAGGACCGAACACGTTCCTTGTTGAAATCCCATTAAGATGACAGAAATGAGGTTTTAAAAAAAGCAAAAACTCTCAAGGACAAAGATAATGAAAAAGGAGAAAAGAGCAATAAAATTTTTCAAAGAGGAAAGCGGATGAATGAGTGATAAGAGACTTAGGAGGCGAAAAGAGCTAAGTCTAAGCCAGCAGTAGGGGAAGCCAAGAAGCAAGCTACAGGACCTTAGAAAGGCTCAGGAATTGGAAGCAACAATATCTGTGAGGGTCAGGGTACAAGGGGAGCTGAAAAAGGAAGGACTGGTTGAAGGTGTGAAAAGAAGCAGTCAGATCCCAAGACCCCTTCTTCTACCTTGTCAGATAACCAGTTTCACTGTCTGGGGAGGATGAACGAGGATAGTTAGGCATATCATGCACAAATGAGGGCAAGGGTACAAAAGGAGGGTAAATGAGTTTATATAGTGAATTCCTTCCCTAACCTCTTTTCCCAGTCAGCTCCCAGAAAGGTGGCGATCAATCCCAGTGGGAATGGATAATTCAAAGAGAAAAGACTAACAGATACTGATATCCAAGGATGCCTCAACTAAACAGGCCTGAACAATTACTCTACAGTGTACCCCAAAGTTCAAGAAGCAATGAGACCACAAATCCCTCCCCAACTCCACATAGCAGGTAATTGCCCCTCCCCTCCCAAATGGAAGCTCTGCAGACAGGGGGATCCTAGGTACAGTTTAAAGATGGAATTATCTATTGAATACAAGAACCCCAACACCTGCCCACTCACCTCCCAGAACCCTAGTAGTCTGTCTTATCCATCCAAGAGGTAGATTGGAAGAATCTTCTCTGGAGAATCTGATTAGTCCACACAAAAATACATAAATACAGATTCCCCCTCCACTCTCAAATGGCCCAGCATCACACAGCACACTCCAAAGTTGACAAGTCCCACCACATGCTCAGAATTTCTAAGCAACTTCTTAGTGGTCATTCTTTAAAATGATGGGATAATCAAGAATCACCAGACTTCTAGGGAGGAAAAACAGACCAAAACAAACAAATAAAAGCAAAATTTTATAGAGAAGTCAACTTTAAAAGACTAAGTGGGGGAGGGAAGAGGAATTATTGTTTAATGGGTACAGTTTCAGTTTAGGAAGATGAAAAAGGTTCTGGAGATGGGTGGTGGTGATGGTTGCACCACAATGTGAATGTATTTAATGCCAATGAACTGTACATCTAAAAATGATTAAAATGGTAAATTTTATGTTATGTATATTTTACCACAATAAAAAAAAAAAGAGAGAAGGAAAGAAAACTAACACTACTCTCAAAGAAGTAAACGAAAATATTACATCCACTGGGAAGAAAAGAACAGGATGTTATTTTTTTAAAAAAAGGAACAATCAAAACCAATAAAGGAGCCTTGGAAATTAAAACTAATAGCAGAAATGAAAAACTCAATAGAAAGTAAAGGGCTAATATCTCTGATATAAAGAACTCTTAAGTTGAGGGATAAAGAACAAAAAGCCTGATGGAAAAATAAAAAAAAGACATAAGGAGAAAACTCACAAGATTTTTAAATGGCTTTTAAACATAAGAAAAGAGGGCCGGCCCCATGGCTTAGCGGTTAAGTGCGCGCGCTCTGCTGCTGGCGGCCCGGGTTCAGATCCCGGGCGTGCACTGACGCACCGCTTCTCTGGCCATGCTGAGGCCACGTCCCACATACAGCAACTAGAAGGATTTGCAGCTATGACATACAACTATCTGCTGGGGCTTTGGGGGGGAAAAAAAATTATTAAACATAAGAAAAGATGTTCAACTTCACTCATAAAAAAAATTGGCAAATGGGGGAGGGGGTCAGCAAAATGGGTAAGGGAGGTCAAAAGGTACAAACTTCCACTTATAAAATAAATAAGTCACGGGAATGTAATGTACAGCATGGCGACTATAGTTAATAATACTGTATCGCGGGGCTGGCCCCGTGGCTTAGCGGTTAAGTGCACGCACTCCGCTGCTGATGGCCCGGGTTCGGATTCCGGGCGCGCACCGACACACCGCTTCTCTGGTCATGCTGAGGCTGTGTCCTACATACAGCAACTAGAAGGATGTGCAACTATGACATATAACTATCTACTGGGGCTTTGGGGAAAAAAAAGGAGGAGGATTGGTAATAGATGTTAGCTCAGAGCCGGTCTTCCTCAGCAAAAAAAAAAGAGGGGGATTGGCATGGATGTTAGCTCAGGGCTGATCTTCCTCACAAAAAACAAAAAAACAAAAAAACACTGTATCGCATATTTGAAAATTGCTAAGAAAGTAAATCTTAAAAGTTCTCATCACAAGAAAAAAAATTTTTTTAACTATGTATGGTGATGGATGATAACTTATTGTGGTGATCATTTCGCAATGTCTACAAATATTAAATCATTATGTTGTACACCTGAAACTAGTATAATGTTATATGTCAATTATACCTCAATAAAAAAAATTGGCAAAAATTATGACACCACATTCTGTTGGTGGGAGAAAAGGAGCTTTCATACTTGGCTGGTAGGAATACAAACTGCTAAAATCCTTTTGGAGGGGAATTTGGTAATATCTAACGAAACCACGGAAGTATTTACCATTGAATCCAGCAATTCCACTTTTAAGAACTTACTCTGAAGAAAACACCTTCACTAGTAATGAAAATACAGAGTCCAAGGTTATTCATTCCAGCACTGTTTGTAATCGCAAAATACTGGAAACAACCTAAATACATAAGATAGTGGTTGAAGAAACTGTGGTTCATCCATACAATGAATGAAGCTATAAAAGAATACAGATGAGCTCTATGAACTAACATAGAGCGATTTCCAGGTTGAGTGAAAAAAGCAAAGTTGAAATGAATCAACAAAATGCCACTGCATAGTTTAGCCAAGTGTAAAGTTAGAGAGAAGAGTCCACACAAGATCTTCCTCACTTCTGACACTAACTGCAAGTTCGAGGAGTTCCCAAAGCCACCCTCAGGTTTGATAAGTTGCCAGAAGGACTCACAGAACTCACTGAAAACCGTTATATTCATAGTTATGGTTTATTACAGCTAAAGAATATGGATTAAAATAAGCCAAGTGAAGAAGCACATACGGCAGGGTCCAGGAGAAGTAACAAATGCAGAGCTTCCAGCTGTCCTCTTCCCATGGAGCCAGGACAGCGTCACTTTCCCGGCATCAATGTGTGACAACATGCACAGAGTATTGCCAGCCAGGGAAGCTCACCTGAGCCTTGATGTCCAGTTTTTATTGCGGTTCGTAGGCATAACTGATTGCCCACATGACTGAACTCAGTCTTCAGCCCCTCTGGAGATCCACTGATACCAAAGTCATCACCCTAAATCACGCTATTGGTCTTCTGGATAGCCAACTCCCATCCTAAATCATAGACTACCTGTGACCCAAGGCCCCAGGCAAATAAAGCCACTCCAATCAGGCATGACATGCCAAGGGCTTAGAGATTATCTCCCAGAAGCCAAGGATAAAGGCTTTCTTTTCGGGCAAGGTTAATTTCTTTACTATATAGCCATCTTTCATAAAAGATAAAATAAGAAAATATACATGTATCTGTTCCTTTGTGCCAAAAAAAAAGACAAAATAAAAATCAAAATATGGGAAGGACTGGGGCTGGCCCAGTGGTGTAGTGGTTAGGTTCGCACGCTCCGCTTTCGCGGCCCAGGGTTCACAGGTTTGAATCCCGGGTGAGTACCGATGCACCGCTCATCAAGCCATGCTGTGGCGGCATCCCACATACAAAGTGGAGGAAGATGAACACAAATGTTAGCTCAGGGCCAATCTTCCTCAGCAAAAAGAGGAGGATAGGCAGGAGATGTTAGCTCAGGGCCAGTCTTCCTAACCAAAAACAAAAAACAAACATGGGAAGGATAAACCAGAAACTAATGAGAATGGTTAGCTACATGACATGGTAGCTGGAACTGGAGTGAAAAGAATGAGGAATAGGTAAATGGTAGAAGGGATGAGAGGGGAGTAGTACTTCTCTGAATATGTCTTTATGTAAAGTTCTGACTTTTAGAACCATGTTAATGCTTCATATACCTTAAAAATATACAAATAATTAAAATCAACCAGAATGCAGGAGGAATCCAAAATGAAATACAAACAATAACAAATGGACCTAACTGTATTACAAATAAATAACATAACCACACTGAAAGGAGTTGAGCAGAAAAGAATTAGCAAGAGTAACTTTGGAAAACATTATTTTGACTGTACAAGACTGGAAACAAAAGGACTGTATACAAACACTGTATTTTAGTTAGAAAATTTGTTTTTCACAGAGGAGTGAGTTAATTCTGAAACTACTTTGTAAGTATTCTAAAATTGAGCAAATAAGTAAATATGTTGTGGATAATTAGAGCTAGGTTTCTCACTGCTGGTGAAAGGAGTTACAAATAACGAAAGACAGAAAGTGAGATAGCTTTGAATCCGCAGTGACAGACTGAAATCAGAGGTATCCGTATGAATGCATGGTGTTTAGTATATATATACACAGAAACAGATCTACAAGTGTGCATACACATATATTTATTTCCTAGTGCTATCTGCTTAGAGGGCCTAGAAGCAATAAGATCCCAGTAGCAATTAGCAACCCTAGCACCTAGATCTTGTTTCTAATTATTATTCTCCACTTAAAGAAATGGCTGATTCCAGAGCTGAGGCAAAGGAAGTAGATGATGAGCCTGGAATATCACTGTAGTGCCAGAAAGTAAATAAGTGCTCAAAAAATAATGACAACATGTCAAAAGAACACAGGAGCCAATCTGAAGGGACTCACAATGGCCAAAAGAACTGAGCAATTGAATATATAACGATAGTAATGGATTATAACTCAAGAATAAAACAAACATCCTGAGTCTATAGTGATATAAATAACTGATTAAATAAATAAAGGGGGAGAAGGGACAGCTCTTTCTTATATAGAATTTCAAATTAATACATACAGAAAGAATGACAGAAATAGAAAAGTTACAGTTCGCAACTCCTCTCAGAAACAACTGACTCAGGCAAGAATCATCAATGGATGCTAAAATTAGAGGGGAAAAGTACAATGAGAAAAAAGATATTGACATAATCTCAAAGTATCTCCCACAAGATACTTAAAATTACAAAGGCAAAAATTGTGCCTTTCAACGGAAAAATCTGGCAAACACCTTTATCAGGTGATCAAGGTTAATATCACTAGTAATGAGACATATGGACATCGTGTGCCTCCTGATGTGGCACAATGTCACTTGTGTAGCATTCTTGTCAAAAATGTACAACCTGAATTTAATCATAACGAAACAACAGACAAACCCACGCTGAGGGACACTCTATAGGATAACCAGCCAATACTCTTCAAATGTGTCAATCAAGGTCATGAAAGACAAGAACAGACAGGAACTGCCCCAGATTAAAGGACTAAAACCAAGGAGACAGGACAACTAACGCAACGTGTAATCCTGGATTGGGTCCTAGTCCAGAAAAAGGAAACTGGTGGGACACCTGACAAAATTTGAATAAGGCTTCTAGATCAGTTAACAGTATTATCAACGTTAATTTCCTGGTTTTGATAATGTATTATAGTTACATAATATAACACTGGCAAAAAGCTGGGTGAAGTGTGTATGAAAGTTGTTCGTTTTTTTGTAAGTTTGAAGTTATTTCAAAGTGAAAAGTTAAAATTTCTTCTCAAACTTTTAATTTTTTTAAAATTTTTATTTATTTATTTTTTCCCCCAAAGCCCCAGTAGATAGTTGTATGTCATAGCTGCACATCCTTCTAGTTGCTGTATGTTGGACACGGCCTCAGCATGGCCAGAGAAGCAGTGTGTCAGTGCGCGCCCAGGATCTGAACCCGGGCTGCCAGCAGCAGAGCGCGCGCACTTAACCGCTAAGCCACGGGGCCGGCCCTCTTCTTAAACTTTTAAAATTTTGAAAAAATCTCCCAGAAAGTAGCACAAAACGACAGATTGAAAATAACGGAGAAAGATAAGAATATTAAAGGATTAGGTCAGGAGATCAAATATCCAAATAAGTTTCAGAAAGATAAACTAAGAAAGTGTAGGAGGAGTGAGGTGTCAAATATATAATTCAAGAAAATTCTCCAAGGCCAGCCTAGTAGCATAGTGGTTAAGTTTCTGTGCTCCACTGCGGTGGCCTGGGGTTTGTGGCTTTGGATCCTGGGCGCGGACCTACACACCACTCATCAAGCCATTCTGTGGCAGTGCCCCATATACAAAAAGTAGAAGACTGGCACAGATGTTAGCTCAGGGACCATCTTCCTCAAGCAAAAAGGGGAAGATTGGCAACAGATGTTAGCTCAGGGCCAATCTTCCTCACCAAAAAACAAAGAAAAAAAACACCACCAAAAAAACCCTCAGAATTAAAGAACACGATTTTGTACATGGAAAGAACCTATCACTGAATGAAAACAGATCCATACCAAGGCACGTCAATTATGAAATTTCAGAACACTGGTGGCAAAAATAACCTTCTACAAGCTTTGGGGGGGGAAGGTAACTGACAAAAAAAGGATATATATATCGCATATATATATATACATATATATATAGTATATACATAAAACATATATAAAACATAAAATATATAAATATACATTTATATACTATAATAAAAATATATTTATATAATTTTATATAAATTTATATAAATATTTATATATATAAAATCAGGTATAAGAATGGTAATGGACGACTTAATAGCAAGACTGGAAACTAGAAGAAAATGTACTAATGCTTTCAAAGTTCTGAGGGAAAATTAATTCAACATAGATTTTTGGACCCAGACAAATTATTGATCAAAACTGAGGATAGAAAAAAGGTTTTTAGAGATGTAAGTTATCAAAATATATACCTCACAGGCAACCTTGTCTCAGGGAGCCACAGGAGGAAGTACTCTGACAAAATGAGGGAATAAATCAAGAAAGAAGACAAGAGATCCAGAAAATGAGATCCAAAACAAGAGACAGGCAAGGGGAATACTAAAGAAAATGGTAAAGAAAGATCACAGAGTGACAACTGTGCCTCAGGCCTGGAGAGCCACCAAACCAGAACGAAGAGGTCAGAAGGCTCTGGGAGAGATGTCTCCAAAAATGTGAAACTGACAGAATTTCTAAAGTGTCTGAATGCAAAGACAGGAGATACAGACAACTGGAAGAGAGCTTGAAGATAAACTAGTAATAAGTACAGAGACCACTAAACAAAAAAGACAATTATTAATTTCAGGGATCACAAAAAGTTGTACAAGAAAGGAAAAACAGTTGTTTTAAATCACAGTATACTACACAGCTTCGCAGTGACTACCATTTACCTAATCATAATAAGGTAAACACCGATCTAACCCAATGATTCTCAACTAGATACCCTATGCCATACCACAACCCAACATTTGGAAATGTGTGGGAAATTCTTGGTTGTTGCAATGAATTCAGGTTGGTATTGATATTTAGTGCCTGGGGAATGCTAAATATCAGGTAAGGGACAGGATAATGAAGAACTCTCTCATGCAAAATGACAATACTGCCCCTATTGAGAAAAACTAATTCTAGCCACAATTATGGTATCACTCTATAGGGAGGATGGGTGGCAGAGTTGATAAGCAGTGTACATGTATACAGGAGTGAGGAGTAGACATGAAAGAGAACTAAACCTTCATCTTCCATAGTCCATAGATAAAGCCTAAAACCAGAAAATCAAAAGTAACATAAAAAGGTAATTTAGAGACATGCTATTTATACCAAAAGAACAGCTCAAAGACCTGAAAGAGGCTGCCTTTGAGGAATGAAAACAGTGGAGAGGGGTGGGATTCTGGGAACTAAGTCTGGAAAGAAGGCTAAAGGTTGCTGCCTTCCGTATATAAATTTCCCTTTAGTCCCTATATAAAGCACTGTACCCCACTGTCGACTATGCATGGTATCTATCCCCCAGTCCAGAGACTGTTTTACTCTCTCCACTTCAGATACTAAGCCTCTAGGTACCCTGTTTATATGTATGGGGAGAAGAAAAGGTCAGATCTGGAAGTATTTCTCTTAAACAGACTTTCAAATAATCACTTACACTTTTTGTCCCACATTTCCCACCACTTACATAGTACATGACACCACTAATCCTGAAACTTTCAAAAGGCTCTAAAACACAAACATGACTACATTTTTTTTGTGTGTGAGGAAGATTAGCCCTGAGCTAACATGTTGCCAATCCTCCTTTTTTTGCTGAGGAAGATTGGCCCTGGGCTAGAATCCGTACCCATCTTCCTCTACTTTATATGGGATGCCACCACAGCATGGCTTTACAAGTGGTGCGCTGGTCCACGCCCAGGATCCAAAGCTGCGAACCGTGCGCCACGGAAGAGGAACTCTCGAAGTTAACCGCTATGCCACCGGGCCAGCCCCCAAATATGACTACTTTCTGGCTTTCTCCACTTGTTGGTTTAGGATTCAGCTTTCTCAAGTCGGCTAATCAGCAACTAGCCTTTTCTGCTTTCCATTTTCCAGAATTTTGTAGTTATTCTCACTGCTCCTGTTCTTTGTCATTTGGGTTTTAAAAAAAACAGAAAACAAAAAACTTCTCTACTGTTTTAATGGAAGTTTTTAGGCTAGAGTGGAATTAAATGTGTTATGTTCAATCCAGTATCTTTACCATAATATATTGTTGAATAAAAAAAAATCAAGTTGCTAAACAATATGTATAAGCCTATTTTTTGTTAAAAGGAAAAAATGTATGTATGTTGTGAATATTTATAAGGGAAAAAATGTCTAAAAGGATTTACACCAAACTATTAACAATTTAGGCCCACAGTTCCTAAACTGTGCACCAAGGAAGCCTGGGGTTCTGCAGTGAATTCAGAGGGATGTCATAAGATATTCTAAATTAGAGGGAAAAGTGATATTCTATATCTGTTAAGCACAAACTACCAACTCAAAGATAGGCCAGTTTCAAATTAGATCATGCTATATTCCTCCTGATGCTATCATATCTTTGCAAAGCTGGATTTCTATTGGTTGCTGTGATTAAAAAAAATGAATACCGTGCAAAAATCAATTTGGAACAAGAATTGTAGGTGGCAGTGTTTAATGATTCAAAGGTTTGAGAAGTTTTGTAGTGCTCTGTAAGTGCATACAGTTGGTAACTGTGGTTATTTAAGAATGAAATAAAAATACTATTTTGTCTACCAATTGATGTGTAATTGTTTTTTTTTTTCTTGGAGGAAGATTAGCCCTGAGCTAACATCTATTGCCAATCCCCCTCTTTTTTGGTGAGGAAGATTGGCCCTGGACTAACATCCCTGCCCATCTTCCTCTACTTTATATGAGACACTGCCACAGCATGGCTTGATAAAGCACGCATTGGTCCGTGCCCGGTGTTCTGAACCTGCGAACCCCGGGCCGCCGAAGTGGAGCATGCGAACTTAACCACTACACCACTCGGCTGGCCCCTATGTGTATTTTTTTAAAACAACTATTAGGTTGCTAATTATTAAATTTAGACCTAATTACTTAGTAAACTACACTTCTAGGCCTAAGGGCACTATGAAAAAGACATTAAGGGAGCTATGAACAGAGAAAGTTCAGGAACCTCTGGTTTAGGGTATGGTATTTTACCTTATTTCTTTATCAACGGAAAAAGCACTTTAAGATAAACTTCTTAATATGAAGTTCAAATACGCTCTCATTGTGTACTACCAATATAACACGCGATCTGGAATTTATTCTTCATAATACTTAAAAGCAATATAATTGCTGAGCAATCTCATCAATAAGATGTTTATTTTATTAAGAATATTACATTACACAAAAACATACAAAAAGCTGCATAAATATGGGTCCAAGTTTGATTGACATGGTGGAAAAAAGCATGTAACTAAGTTCTTAAAAATCCTCCCTAAATTAGAGAAAACTATCTGGACTGTACCTTAAAAAGTTAAACTAATCTAAAATATTTCTGGTGGCTGTTATATTATCAATAATGCTGAAATTGTAAAAATATACAAACATCTACTACATTTCAATTCAATAAATATTTGAGTTTCTACAAATATAATGGCACTGAGCTTTCAACAAATTTATAGTCTAGCGGGCAAATCACTTGAATAAGTATTAACAAATGTGACGCATGTAAGAAAAGCAAAATTCAGAGTGTTATGGGAATACTTGGCAAGAAGGTCAGGGAAGACTTCTCTGAAGAAATTATGTTTAAGCTGAGACAAAAGATGAGAAAGAGTTAGTAGGCAAAGGGAAAGATAAACAAAAGCCCAGGAGAAGGAATATAATTTTCCAAGGAACTGAAAAACCTTCAGTATCACTTAAAGAAGGAGCAGGAGAGGTAGGCAAGGAATAGAAAAGCTAAATTAACAATGCTGCTGTTTACCATTGTGAAGCTACTGAAAGACAAAGAGGGGTACAAGACCTGATTTGTATGCTTAAAAAGATCATTCTACTTGCACCGTGCAGAATGGCTGGGAGAAGGCCACCGCAAAGGAAGCGTCTTAGGAGGCTGTAAAGGGTAAATGTAGGCAAGGTGCAATTGCCGCTTGGATTAAGGAAAAACTGGGAGAAGCAGCAACGTGAATCGACCTTGACATTTTCCAGGACAGAAATGACAGGACTGTGAAAAAGCCTCCATGTGGAGGAGTTCCAGTATGAGCTACTGGGTAGATGGTGGTATAATTTACATGGAACAAATGGAGAAAGACTGGAGGAAGGTTATACTTGCTATGCCTTTAGTTTTAGACATGTTAGGTTTGAGGTGACTGTAAGAAATCCAAGAGGACGCATACTGTTGGTTATATAGTTCAAGAACTCTGAAAACAGGATACCACAGGAATTCCAGTTTAAGTCATCAGCTTATAGTGACCAAGCTACAGAAAATGATAAGCTCACTTAGGGACAATTTGTAAAAGGTAGAAGAAAATGCACCCTAGGGCAGTGTCCTGAGGAACTCTAGGATGTAAGAGCAAGGTAATGGAAGACTACTCAGCAAAGGAAAGTGAGAAGGAATGATAAGAGAAATAAAGTGGAAAATCAGGTAAGTGTGGTGTCAGGACAGCTAGACAAAGTTTGTAGAAGGGGAGAAATGGTCAGTCAAAGGCTGTTGAGAGGTCAAGCAAGATAAGGATTAAAAAGTGTCCATTTGATTCTCATGACATTTACAAAAGGAATTTTAGTAGAATGGAGACGACCAAAACCCAGATGGAGTGAAGAAGTCAAAAATAAAACTGCTCAAGAAGTCTGAGTAGATATGAGAGACAGGGCAGACTTTTTTTTTTTTTTTTTTAAATGGAGACAGTTTACATGTTTAAATGCCAATGGAGTTATTTCACTTATGGACAAAGATGGCAGACTAAACAGACACATTTTAGTTTCACTCCCTCCTAAAACCCCATGAAGATGAGAATAAAGAATTTTTTTAACTTTATTTGTTTTTAAGATATAATTTACATGCAGTGAAATACACAGTTCTTAAGGGTTTACCGGGTGTTTTTTTTTAAAAGCATATGTACACAAAATGGAAGACAGAACAACAACAAAACCTTTGGGAAGCTGGAAAGCAGACTGACTTAAAGACCTAAGAAAGTTAAATCTCAAGCTCGGAATGAGGAAAGCAATCTGATTCATACAACGGTGCCTCAAAACAGGTCAGGAATTGGCAACAGGTTCACACCTAAGTAAGGTGTGAACATGGTGCTAAAAACAAGAGGATTGGTCAAATCATTTAGATATCTTCCTACTCTCCACAAAACCAGCCAACTGTCCCTCCCTCATCCTTGCAGAAGCCTGGAGCATTATTTTCTGGACTAGACCAGAGCTGTCCAATAAAACTTCTGCAATGACAGAAATACTCTGTCCAATATGGTAGCCTCTGGACACATGTGGTTACTGACCACTTGAAATGTGTCTAATGCAACTGAGGAACTAAATCTTTAATTTAATTTTATTTTAATTACTTAAATTTAAGTTGCTACACATGGCTAGTGGCTACCATATTAGACAGTGCAGTTCTAGGGAGTAAAACAAAGGATTTCTGGACTGAAAAACATCTGGTCCAGTTGAGAACGAGGGTATCATACAGAAAACAGTTGACTTAAATGAACATAAGTGAATGTTTACCTACTGAATGCTAAGATCTCTATCCTTTCCTTCAATTTAGCCACCAGATTGCTGGCAGCCCAGCTTATAAGTGCCAAGCAGGAGATATGAAGATTCTTCTTTGGGGAACAAAGATATTGCTACTGAAGGTTCTCCGATAAAAACGTCCATCCAGCACACCCTAAAAGGGACAGATCCCAGGCATGCACGCAGAGCACATGTAAATTAAAATTAAAAGCAACCTCCACATGGGGTCCCTCTACATTTCTGCCCCTGTATTCCTGGCCATCCTGTTGCGTGTTCATGTTCACCAAATACCAACAAAACACACATACAAGGGAAAAAGAAGAGAGTTTTCAACTCTTATTAGATACTCACTGACCCTAGGACAGCTCGAAGTCTGAACGATCCTTAAGGGGCCCAGTATTTGGGTAAGTTTCCAGTGCAGCCCTGTACAGGTTAACTCAAGCATCACTATGAAAAAGTTCTTTCTCCTAGAGGTAGTAAGACAGTAGTGAGAATAGCTGTTGTGGGATTATCCAACCCAGAAAAATGAGACAGAATGAATGGTTTGTAGCAGGAAACAAGATCAAAAACAAACAAAAAAATACTGCCCATTGGCATCAGAGGGCATAAAAAAGATCAAGATTGAGAATTGGAGACCTGCACATTTATGGTACCTACTGCTGATACTTTCTTCACATTCGAGTCCCAGATATAAAGTGGAGTAAGCTAAGTATCCAATTTTGGTCTCAAGTCCTTACAGACACAGAAAACTGCCTCAAGGACTAGCAAGTGACTTCTAAACTCCACTTTCCACTGGGTCTTCAAGTTGTTACTACCCCCACCCTTCCTTTGTTTCTATGTTAAACCTGTAATATCAGTTTAGATTCAAATTGTGACCCTGAGTTCGTATTTATCCTTTCTGAATATCTCTACTTGAAAAGTCTGCTCTGTCAGAATCTGAAATTCAACAACTTTTAAAACTTCAGAACTGAGCCATTTCAGACACAAAAATCAAAAATCTAGAGACTCAGAGATTTGGTTTTTCATCTCAGACACATACCATACATCTCCCTAAAACTCTGAATTCATAGACTACCTACCTGTTAACATCGCTTTTTCAATCAGTGAATTTAGAAAGCCCTTTGTCATCTGGTTGTAGGAAGTTAACATGCTAAAAACAGTCATTTTTAGAAAGAAAATAATTCAGCATCTTCCATTAGAGGATCTGGATGTAGGGTTCATTTCTGGCTCTACTACTAACACAGAATAGGAAATACTGAAGCACTGAGAATGCTATCAAAGAATAATTTGAGAATGAATATATCTCCCTAAAAGAGAATGTTTAACTCTGCCGGATGGCCTATTACCTTAATAATTCTGAAAATATTACCAAAAAAAAAAAGTCGTGAGGTTTTCATTATAATGGGTAAAAAAAAAAATACATGAGGCACTGTTACCACCTCATCAGTTGATCCTTTCTAGGTGTCCACCAAATTCTTTAAATCAGTGGCACTGTACAATTTAACCAAGAAAAGAAAGAGGTACTAAAAATTCAAGGATAAGCTTAAAGCAAATACAAGACCCTCTAGTTAAATCAAGTGTTTATAAGGCAATCAGAGATGTATCGAGCCCAGTTCTCAAACTTGAGTTCCATAGAAAGCTGGCTAATAATACAAAGTAAGTGGTCATGCACACCAAGATGGAAGAGGGGGAAAAAAGCCTGTGTATAGAGCACTAGGTTTATGATAAGCCAGAACAAAACCAAAATATTCTTAAACTGGAATTTTTCTGTGGTTTAAACGGCGTAGCATAAAAAACTGATTTATAAAGTGATATGATCTTTATATAATTTTACCAATAAACAAACCTAAGCAACATTTAGAATGAAATTTTACTGTAAAATCTAATGCTTTGATCAAAGAGCATTAAGGAGTCTAACTGAATAGGAAACTATAAAAACAGAATTACACAGAGCTACTGACTTAAAGGACTTTTTTTTCCCTTCTGGGCTCAAGGCACTACAAAAGCTGAAATAGTACTATTGATTCAAGTAAGGTTATTCGTTAAGGAAAGGAAAAGAAAAAAATTAAGAAGGCATAGAGGGGCCAGCCCCGTGGCTTGGCGGTTAACTGCGGGCGCTCTGCTACTGGCGGCCCAGGTTCGGATCCCAGGCGCGCACCGACGCACCGCTTCTCCGGCCATGCTGAGGCCGTGTCCCACATACAGCAACTAGAAAGATGTGCAACTGTGATGTACAACTATCTACTGGGGGGCTTTGGGGAAAAAAAAAGGAGGAGGATTGGCAATGCATGTTAGCTCAGAGTTGGTCTTCCTCAGCAAAAAGAGGAGGATTAATACGGATGTTAGCTCAGGGCTGATCGTCCTCACAGAAAAAAAAAAAAAAGAAGGCATAGAATGCAACAAACTAATTGGGCATGACATTTCATCTCTCTGAACCTGTTTATAAACTAAAATGTGAAACCTGATCTACTACATCTGTGCTTCCGAACCATGAGTTATCATCTGAGAAGCTTTTTAAAAGCCACCAATACCCAGTTTGCACTTCAGATCTACTAAGGTAGTGTCCAGGCATCTGGGATTTTAACTTCCCAACTGATTCTGATGCCCAGCCAGGTTTTGGCACCCCTGGATTAGATGAAGCTCAAAGTCCCTTCCATATCCATGACTTAAAATTCCAAATTGATAATCGTGTCAAAGGAACTGAAGATTGCACTTGCACAGCAGCCATCATCATGCACCACTGAGGAAAGGCAAGCATCCTTAATTTGTCTGACCAGGCAATTGTAAGAATAGGTGCTACTCACTCAAGTCACTGACTGCAACCCCCACTCCCTCCTCCCCCAAACACTTCTCTAACTTGGAGTCTATTAAACTTCAGTGTCTGTTCTCTCCAATATAGAGAAAAGCATTTCCTTAGATTAACTTAGATCTGTAATGTCCAGCACTCAAAGGATTCAAGTTTCTGTATTTATTCTCTGCATATTTTTAATTAACATGAAATGTTTTAGAGGCAGAGCGAGGGGTCCTCAGAAATACGCCCAAAGAATCCTTCTAAAGTGGGCCAAGGAGTAAATGAAGCCCCTGCCAGCTTTTCTCCTAGAAAGGGTCCACTGGGCAAAACTGTCTTGAGTAAGGAGCACAACTGATTTGGGTCATCCCTCATATACCAATAACGTTTTATCAATAAGCATGAGACATCTGGGTGACTAGGACAGTGATTTCTTCCTAATGCTGCCCAACCCAAAGCACAGACTGCAGTTAGGTTCTAACCACACAAGATCCTAGTACTTCCCCTGGCACCCTTCTTCATACCAAGCTTAGTTGTTCTGAGTAAAAGACATAATTAGGAACCTACCATTAAGTGTCCTGGATATTCTTAAACCGAGCTTAACTAGATTTTCTCAAAACACTTCATGATTAACGTTCTGCTTTCTTCATTTCATTTAATTCTCCCAATTAATTTATATAGGTATAAGAAAGCTCCACTTCACATACGGTTAAAAATGTTAAAGTGTCTAGCACGAGATTAAAACCACTACCAAACGGCAGGTTAGCATTTCAACTCAACTCTTCTGACTCTAAGTCCAAAACTCGTATCTCCCACATCCTCATTGCCTCTCTCCTCCCACAGAGTGGCCATACAGCGGAATGGGGGTTGACACTGCCTAGCACAGACAGACTAGAAAAACAGGCTTCCCACCACCCTAATGTTCAATTGTGCCATATCCGTTCATTAGAACAGGGTCCGAGGAGTGTGGGGAAAAGACCCAAAGGCAGAAAGGAAGCAGAACTGTGCCATCAAATAAAAACGCTTGACTTCCAAGACGGCAGGAGCTGGAGGACCTCTAACAGCAGCTCTTCCTCTCAAAGCTGTCCCCAGTTTCAGGAAGAGCGGCCGGGGGCGCTAGCTTTCTCTGCTTCTGCGTCGTACAGCTCGCACTGGAGAGAAAGAGGAGAGGACAGCGGTCCCTCGGGAAGAGCTCCCTCCCCGCCCCCAGAAAGGCACAGCAGCGCCAGGGAAGAAATCTTCTGCCACCGGTTAGGGCGTGGGGGGAGGGCAGCGCTCGAGGCCTGCAGGCCCGGGTGCTGAGCTGGCGCGCACTAGCGCGGGCATCGCCAGCGAGCCCGGTCCGTTAAGTCATTCGGCGGATCTGACACCCAGGCTCCCGCTTACCTACGCCCCTCGCTGCCGACACCTGCCTCGCCGGGGATCCAGATACTGCGGCACCTCAGATTGCGGCCCCGCCTTCGCCAGCTCTAGAGGAAGCTCCGTCAGCGAGGAAGTGTCCGGCCTGCTCACAGCGGCCACGGCCGCCGAGCTTCCTTTAGACCTGCGGCCGCGACGCTGGCGCACACTTACGTCGTCATCTCCTTCCGTGCCCTTCCGCCTCAGCCCCGCCCACGTGGTGAGCGGGGGGCGGGAGAGAGAGGGACGGCCGGGCGCTGGGGGCGTGGCTCCGCCTTCCCTCCCCTTCCGGCGGCGCGCGCTCCCCTGCCCCCTGGGCCGTCAGCATGACGCACGGCGCCGCGCCGTCCGGTCGCTTGCTGTATCCCACTGGGCGTTTCTATCGAAGCGCTGGAGGAGTTGTAGAAACTGTTAACCCGGAAATTGCAGAGGTTCCTCAAAGCGGGTTTGAGACTTCTGTTCAGCCCTCTCTCAAGTTTTTAACCCCAAAAGGGCTTAAGCGGACCACAGCTACTATATGGCCCCTCCCTCCACTAATCTCTTTTCCCGTTTGCCAAAAGCGAAAGACCACATTCCTGCTCTGGATGCACTTTGAGGCTCGGCCCAGGCTTTTCTTCTCTGGTTTTCCCATGGTGATCTTACCCCTGGGTATTGTAATGTGTCTCTTTATCTGTGCCCTGCCTCTCCTTAACTGAGAACACTTACTTCCCCAGAACGGCAGAGCCCAGTCTTATTCAACATTCAAAGAGTGACTGGCCTGTAAGTGCTTAGTAAGTCTGTGCAGTAAATGTGTTATTCTCTTTCTGATGAGACAGGAAAGTGACTTCAGCCTGATTAGTTGAAGCACTATTCATTCAACAAACATTTTTAAAATGTGAACATGAAGTAGTCTTTCTCTTGAAGCTCTCAGTCTAATTGTGGGGAAGGAGTCATAAATAGATAATTATAATACAATGTCCTGACAAGTAGAAAATATAATAGCAGATTTATGGTGGAAGATGAATTCAATTTTGGACATAACTCGGTTTGAAATAGAGTAGAGATGGGTACAATGGATACCAAGGTGGGGTGCTGGAGCCTTGTGCCCCAGGTGCAGGCAATAGCGAGGGTGTGCACTGTCTGTAGTAGAGATGATAAAAACAATAATAAAACCGACTACAAGGTGGTTTGCTTTGAATTATCACGTCTCAGCAAATTCTAAACAATATCAGTGATAAAGTATTCCTTCTCAAACAAAAGCTTTCCTTAACCTTAGTTCTAAATGATTGCCGTAGTTACTACTATTGAGTTTTAATAATATATGTGTGGGCTTCAGATTGGCATATTTCCTCAGTTTAAAAGAGAATCTATTTTGAGATTTCCACTTCCAGCTGAGATGGAATAACAGAGGTCAGATTTACCCTCTCAGTTGAAACAACTAAAAAACCAGACAAAAAAAGTATGAAACAACAGTTTTCGAGACATTTGACATAAGGCAAAGAAGAATGGTGATCCCTGAGAGTTGGGCAAAAAATAGGGTGAGTCCCCCAAATGGCTCAGTTTACTGCCTGGAGAGAGTCTCTAGGATATGTCACAGGTAGGGGAAACCAGGAGGAGCCTGGTGGTCTCCCTGAATTGAGGGGAACAGGCTGGGAGACTGGGAAGGCCAAAGCCAACAGAGTTCACAGGAAAGAGCCCCAGGGAAGAGAGAGTTGCACAAAGAGAAAGCTCTAGCTGCTTTTAGTATTTTCTCTTTGTTGTGGGTTTTCAGCCATTTGACTATTTTGTGCCCTACTGTGGTTTTCTTTGTATTTATCTGGCTTGGGTTTCACTGATCTTCCCTAATTTGTGGGTTGATACCTTTCATCAACTTGGGGAAATTCTCAGACATTGTCTCTTCAACTGTTGTTTTTGCTCCATTCTCTGTCTCCTTTCCTCTAGTATTCCAATTACATATGTAAGATTATTTGACCTTGTTCACCATGTGTTTTACACTTTTGTACCTTCTTTTTTTTCTCTTGACGCTTTTGTTTGAATGTTTTCTATTGACCTGTCTTTGAGTTTACCGATTCCCTCTTCTCTGGTCTCCAGCGTGCTCTCAAATCTATGCACTGAGTTCTTAATTTTTAATATTGTATTTTCAGTTTTATAATTTGATTTGTTTTTATAAATTTTTGTATGGATTCTAGTTATCCCTTGAAAGTCTCTAGCTTTTCATCCATTTTGTTCATCTTTTCCTCTATTTTTAAAAATCTTATTTGTAATAGTTTTTTTTTTCAGTCCTTGTCTGCTAACTTCGATATTTTGTTCATCTGTTGGTCTGGTCCAATGGTTCATTTTTCTTTCTTGATTATCAGTCATATTCTCATGCTTAGTAATGTTTTATTGTGTGCTAGACAGTATAAAAGAATTGGAGAGCCACCACATGATGTAATCTATCAGTGAGGGTTCCCCTTTCCCTTTTAGGTTGATAGAATGAGGGGCTGATCATCATAATATAATCAGGGATTGAGCTGGGTCTTGGCAAGGTTACCTTTTAATTTAGATTCATTCCACCTCTGGTTCATCCCCATTCCTCAGGTGTAGCCCAGGCCTTTGATAGAAAATCTGTCTCCTCACCCCTGAAAGACTACAGGACTTTCAGTTCATTCCTTTAGAGACTTTGAAGTGTATTGCCTCTAGCCTATTAAGCTTCAAAATATGAGAAATGTCTTGAGGGAGAAGTTAGCCATGTGTTTGAGGAGCCCATGTTCCTGTAATGGAGCATGGTTTCCTAAGCACCATGACTTGTTAAAAGTTTTGGCCCAGTCCCACAGCCTCCCAAGCAGTTCTTGGACTCAGCAAATGCCTCACACAGCAAACCAGCCATGCACTGGGGCTCTTTTGATTTCCAGTCATCCCCAGTAGCCCCATATGACCACCAAAAGTTCTTCTGGGTTTTCTTTCCCCCAGTAGACTCCCTCTGCCTAGGTTAAGACTGATCCGCAGCTTGCACCTAGAATCAGCAAATGTTTCCAGAAAAGAAAACAGCTGGTAATTATCAATTCACATTGGAACGGCTCTCCCCTCTCTGGAATTTTAGTTTACCTAAAATTTGGTAACAAATCCTTGTTACCTCACAGCTCTCCAATATATTTTAAAACATATTTTTAACGTACTCTGCATTTTTCAGATTGTTGTAGCAGGAGCATTGTCCTGGTGCAACCTACTACATCCTATTTGGAAGCAAAACTCACTTGTAAAACTCAGTTATATCATGTCTACAATGCCCTAGTGTATAAATGAAACCTTCTGTTTATAATGATAATTCTCACATTTCTTTAGACTTAGATATTTATATAGATTCATTGCTCACTGCAAAAACTGTTTTAAAAAAATTTTCCACCTATTATTTGGTTGCCCTAAGTTTGTCTTTTAGAAGTTTTTTTTTCCCCCCGCAAGGGAAGATTCGCCCTAAGCTAACATGTTGCCAATCTTCCTCCCTTTTTCCCCCTTCCTTCTCACATACCCTGCCCCCACCAAAGCCCCAGTACATAGTTGTATATAGTTGTAAGTTCTTCTGGTTCTTCTATGTGAGCTGCCACCACAGCATGGCTACTGACAGACCAGTGGTGTGGTTCTGCACCTGGGAACTGAACCCAGGCCACCAAAGCAGAGTGTGCCAAACTTTAACTGCTAGGCCATCAGGGCTGGCTCTAGAAGATTTTTTTTTTAAATAAATAATCATTAATTAAGCTCTTACCATGCATTCGGCATTTTATTGGCATCATAACATTTAACTGTCACAACAAACCACCAAGGTGGGAATTTTTGTTTTTATAAATAAGAATATAGAAACTAGGTTTAGTTAAATGCCTAGAGTCATATAGCTAGAGCCATCTGATTTCAAAGCCCCTAAAAAATATATTATTTTGCCTTCCTCTCAATGTGAAATACTCTACAACTGTGCTATAAAAAATAATAGCTGGGGTGCCCCAGTGGCGCAGTGGGTTAAGTGCACGTGCTCCGTGGCTTGGGCTTTGCAGTTTCAGATCCCGGGCGCGCACCGACGCACCGCTTGTCCAGCCATGCTGTGGCAGGCATCCCATATAAAGTAGAGGAAGATGGGCATGGATGTTGGCCCAGGGCCAGTCTTCCTCAGCAAAAAAGGGGGGGATTGGCAACAGATGTTAGCTCAGGGCGGATCTTCCTCAGCAAAAAAAAATAAATAAAGTGAGTTGCTTAAAAAAAAAATGCAGTTCCTCAGTTGCACTAGCAACATTTCATAATTACATGTGGTTGAAAGTTACCATAATGGAGGCAAGGATATAGATAATTTCCATTGTGAAAGTTAATAAACAGAAACCTCATTTAAAATGGAGTTGGGAGGCCAGAAGAGAGAGCTCTCACACCCTACCACTCCACATCAATTGCGGACTCAACAGCAAGAGGCCTGCTTTGCTACCTCAGCAAGAGGAAGGAAGATTTTGTCTTTGCAACAGCCCAGCCAATGAGAGATTATCACAACCCAACTGATGAAAAGCCACTACACTTCAAACTCCCAGTTTCCTCCAACGGACTTGTTGTTTATAAGAGCCCCTCCCAACTCCCCCTTCTCCTCTATAAAAGAATGTTCCTCTTCTTGATTCTCCGGACTTGCCTGTGGTTCACCTTAGATTGCATGTCTTGAATTGCAATTCTTTGCTGTTCCAGAGTAAACTTATTTTTGCTGGTAAAATAACTGTTTTGTTTTTAAGGTCAACACTTTAAGGTCAACACCATTCTACTGGAAGGTTCTGCTCTTAGAAGATTTTTAAAGAAAGGTCCATGAGAATGATATACTCTGAGTTCTTGCATATTTTTAAAATGTTTGTGGCCTGCCTGCCTTTATGTTTGAACAATGATTTTCATGGGTATAGAATTAGAGGGTGACATTTTCTTTCATTGACGATTTCAAAGGCATTAACAAAGCATTCTAGTTTTGAATGTCATTAGGAAGAGGTCTGAAGCCACCTTATTATTTTTTTTTTTTTACAATAACAGCTTTATTGAAATATATATTCTGGATACAAATACCTTATCAGATATATAATTTACAAATATTTTTTTCCCATTCTGTAGGTTGTCTTTTCACCTTCTTAGTGGTATTGTTTCAGCATAAGAGTTTTCAATTTTGAATAGTCAAATTTATCTATTTTTTTCTTTTGTCCCTTTTGCATTTGGTGTCATATCTAAGAAACCACTGCCTCAATGAAGGTCATAAAGATTTATTCTTATGATTTCTTCTAAGAGTTTTATAGTGTTATCTCTTACATATACATCTATGATCCACCTGGGATTAATATTTGTATATGATGTAAGGAAGGGGTCCAACTTCATTTTTTTGCATATAGATATTCAGTTGTTCCAGCAGCATATGTTGAAAAGACTATATTTCCCCTACTGAATTGTCTTGGCACCCCTGTCAAAAATCAATTGACTGTAAATGTGAAGGTTTACTTCTGGCCTCTAAATTTTATCCTTTATGTCAATTTTTATGCCTACTACACTGTTGCTTTTTGTATATTGATCTTATATCCTGAAACTTTGCCAAACTCATTTATTAGTTCTAATATTTTTGTATGTGTGTGAATTCTTTGGATTTTCTTTTTACAAGGTCATGTTATCTGTGAATCGACATAGTTTTACTTCTTCCTCTTCAATATGGACACTTTTTATTTCTTTTTCTTGCATAACAACCCTGGCTAGAACATCTAGTACAATGTTGACTAGAAGTGGCAAGAATGGACATCCTTGCCTTGTTCCTGCTCTTACAGGGAAAACAGTCGGTCTTTAACCATTAAATATAATGTTAGCTGTTGGTTTTTGCAAATGGTTTTTATCAGGTTGACGAAGTTCCCTTCTATTCCTAGTCTGTTGAGTGTTTTTGTCATGAAGGGATGTTGAATTTTGTCAAAGGCTTTTTCTGCATTTATTGCAATGATCACGTAGTTTTGTTAGTTTATTCTATTAATATTTATTCTATATATTATTTTGATTGATTTTTATCTGTTAGAACAACCTTATGTCTTTCTAGGAATTTGCTCATCTTATCGAGATTATCTAATTTGTTGGCATACAGTTGTTCATAGCATTCCCTTATAGTCCTTTTTACTTCTGTAAGGACAGTAGTGATGTCCCCTCTTTAATTCCTGATTTTAGTAATTTGAAATTTTCTCTCATTTTTTTTCCTTGGTCATTCTAGATGGAGATATGTCAATTTTGTTACTCTTTTCAAGGAACCAACTTTTGGTTTTGTTGATTTGCTTTATTGTTTTTCTATTCTCTATTTCCTTTATTTCTGTTCTGATCTTTATTATTTCTTTCCTTTTTGTTTTGGGTTTAGTTGGCTCTTCTTTTTCTAGTTTCTTAAGGTGGAAGGTAAAACTATTGATTTGAAATATTTCTTTCTTTGAACATGGCCATTTACAGCCATATATTTCATTATAAACATGGTGTTAGGTGCATCCTGTAAGTTTTGATATATTATGTTTTTGTTTTCATTCATCTCCAAGTATTTTCTAGTTTCTCTTGTGATTTCTTCTTTGACCCATTGATTATTTAGGAGTGTGTTCTTTAATTTCCATGCATTTGTGAATTTCCCAAATTTTATTCTGTTACTGATTTCCAATTTCATTCCCGTGTGCTCTGAGAACATACTTTGTATGATTTCAATCTTTTAAAATTTATTAAGATTTGCTTTATGGTCTATCCTAGAGAATGTTGTTTTTTTGTGTGTGAGGAAGACCGGCCCTGAGCTAACATCTATTGCCAATCCTCCTCCTTTCTTTTTTTTCCCCTTTTTCTCCCCAAAGCCCCAGTAGATAGTTATATGTGATAGTTGCACGTCCTGCTAGTTGCTGTATGTGGAACGCCGCCTCAGCATGGCCTGACAAGCGGTTGGTCAGTGCGCGCCCGGGATCCGAACTCAGGCCACGGAGCATGCACACTTAACCGCTAAGCCACGGGGCTGGCCCCAAGAATGTTTTATGTGCACTTGAGAATATGTATTCTGCTGTGGTTGGGTGGAGTGTTCTGTAAGTGTCTGTTAGGTCTAGCTGGTTTTATAGTATTGTTCAAGTTTTCTACTTCTTTTTTGATCTTCTGCCTCATTGTTCTGTCCATTACTAAAAGTGAGGTTTTGAAGTCTCCAACTGTTATTGTCAAATTCTCTATTTCTGCCTTCAATTCTGTCAGTTTGTACTTCATGTATTTTGGGGCTCTGTAGTTAGGTGCATATATGTTTATAATTGCTATATCTTCTTGATATATTCACCCTTTTATTATTATAAAATATCCTTCTTTGTCTCTAGTAACATTTTTTGTCTTAAAGTCTATTTTGTCTGATATTACTATGGCCACTCCAGCTTTATTTTGGTTATTGTTTGCACAGTATATCTTTTCCCATCCTTTCACTTTCAACCTATTTGTGTCTTTGAATCTAAAGGGATCATTAAGTAGTAGATAATAACAACAATAAACAAACACATAGAGACAGAGATTGGATTGGTGGTTACCAGAGGGGAAGGGGGGAGGGAGGAGGGTAAAAGGGATAATTCAGCACATGTGTGTGGTGATGGGTTGTAATTGGTATTTGGGTGGGGAACATGATGTAATCTATGCAGAAATAGAAGTATAATGATGTACACCTGAAATTTATACAATGTTATAGACCAATGTTACTGCAATAAACAAAAAATTAAAAAAAAATAAAGGGGATCTCTTGGAGATAGCATATAATTGGATCATGTATTTTATCCATTCTAGAAATCTCTGCCTTTTAATTGGAATGTTTAATCCATATACATTTAATGTAATGACTGGTAAGGTAGAATTTATCTCTACCATTTTGATATTTGTTTTCTATATGTCTTATGTCTTTTTTGTTTCTCTATTCCTCCATTACTGCCTTCCTTTGTGTTAAACTGATAGCTTCTAGAGTACTGTTTTAATTCCCTTGTCATTTCTTTTACTATATACTTTGTGTGTGTGTATATATATACATATATATAAATACACACACACACACACACACACACACACATATATATATATATAAACTTGGAGTTCCTTTGTTTTCCTAGGGATTACAATTAACATATTTATAAAAATCTAATTCATATTAATTCCCCCTTTATTTGAATAGTATACAGTACTATTTGAATAGTATACAGTAATTTTGCTCTTATATAGCTCAGTTCCCTCCTCCCCTCTTTTGGACTGTTGTCATATAAATACATTGTGTTCATATCAACACTGATTTTAAATTATTGTTTTATACATTTCTCTTTAACTCAGATAAAAGAAAAAAGAAGTATGAAATTACATTTGTGCTGTCTTTTGTATTTATGGTGTAGTTATCTTTCCCAGTGCCCTTTATTTCCTCATGTGATTTCAAGTTACTCTCTGGTGTCCTTTCAGTCAGAAAGGCTCCCTTTAGTATTTAAAGCAGGTTGCTGGTGACAAGTTCTCTTAGTTTTTGTTTATCTGGGAATGTCTTAATTTCTCCTTCATTTTTGAAGGGTAGTTTTGCTGGATATAGAATTCTTAGTTGACAGTCTTTTTCTTTCAGCACTTTGAAAACATTATCCTGCTTCCTTCTGGCCTACATGGTTTCTGATGAGAAATCAGCTGTTAATCTTATTGAGGCTCTCTTACATGATGAGTTGCTTCTCTCTTGCTGCTTTCAGGAATCTCTCTTTGATTTTGGCTTTTGACAATTTGATTATGATATGTCTAGGTGTCAATCTCTGAGTGTATCCTGCTTGGAGTTTCTTGAACTTTTTGGATTTATAGATTAATCTTTTTCATCAAATTTGGGAAGTTTCTAGCCATTTTTCCTTCAAATATTCTTTTATACCTTTCTCTCTCCTCTCTTTATGGGATTCCCATCATGCATATTTTGGTAAACTTGATAGTTTCCTACAGGCTTCTGAGGGTTCATTCATTTTTCTTCATTCTTTTTTTCTTTCTGTTCCTCAGACTAGGTAATCTCAATTGACCTATCTTCAAATTTGCTGAATTTCCTTTACCAACTAAATTTTTAATTTCAGTTATTGGGTCCCCCACCATTTTTTTTCTTGTAAGTTATTATACTTTCAACTCCAGAATTTCTATTTGGTTCTTTTTCTATATTTTCTCTCTATTGATATTCTTTATTTGGTGAGCCATCCTTCTCATACTTCCCTTTGATTCTCTAACATTTAGCTTTTTGAACATATTTGAAATAGCTGATAGTCTTTGTTTAGTAAGTCTAATGTCTGGACTTCCTCAGGGATAGTTTCTATTAATTGCTTTTTCCCCTGTGTATGGGCCATATTTTCCTGTTTTTTTTTTTTTTTGGCATATCTTGTAATTTTTTGTTGGAAAGTGATAATTCTGGAAATCAAATTTTCTCCTCCCCAGGACTTATTGTTACTGCTACTTGTTCTAGCAGTAATTATTTGTTTAGCAGTTTTTCTGAGCTAATTCTGTAAATCTGTATTCTTTATTGTATGTGGCCACAGATGTCTCTATTCAGCTAGCCTAGTGGAGTGGTCAGCTAATGACTGGACAGAGATTTCCTTAAAGGCTTAGAACCAATAAGTCTCCCAGTCTTTACCAAAGGGTATGCCTTCAACACTCCACCATACAGTTTATAACTCTGCCTTACCCTTCACTTCCTGCCTGCTCAGAGCCTTAAAGTCAGCCAGAGGAGAAAGATTAGGGCTTTCTTAGGTCTATCTTGAGCATGGACATAGCATGCAGAGCCCTGGGCATGCATGTGGACGTCTAGGTTCTCAGGAATATGTCAGAGCTTTCTAAAGCCCTTATAGATATATCAGGCCTCAGATTGTCCTTTTAAGCCTTTTGGTTAGTCTATTGTTTCTCCAGCCCTGATCTGCTCCCTCCATTAGCTGCCAAGCTAATTTTCACCACTAATGTGAACTGTTATTGTTTAGAGCTACTGCAGAACTGGAGAGTGGAGGACAGGATTAGGGCAGGTTAAAACACCACAAAGCTCACTGTTCTTACAAAGATTCAGCTGTTTTTTCTTGAATAAATGCTGCCAGATTGCTGCAAGCCTTTGGTTAATTTTCACAGTTCTGAGAAATTGAATCTAATAATTTTTGCCAGTTTTCTCTAACCTTTATGGAGGAGAAATTTTTCAGAAGTCCTTACCCCACATTCTATTGATAGCACCCTATAACTGCCTTTTCAAAGTGTGTCTCAGTTTTATTCTCAAAAAAAAAAAGAGGGGGAGAATCTTCAGATGAGTTTGCTCAGTAGAATCAACATACAGGACTCCCTGCCTGTCTATCCATTTGTCTACCTATTTGTCTATCTGTCCTATCTATCTATCTATCTATCTATCTATCTATCTATCTATCTATCTAACAATCATCTATGGATCTTTTAATACACAGCTCTGAAATAAACCTCTCTTCTCTGCTGATGTGAAACTCTGCAAACTCCTTAGTTCCAGGAATACATATGACAGGACCAATTGCCAACTGATGATCAAGATATGCATCATACTTTTCAGTTGGGCTCCTACTCTTAGCCATTCCAAAGCTAATTTTTTTAAACAAATTTTCCCTGAAAGCTTCTCCCACTGCTACCTCTACTAGCTAAATGGGGCAGCCTGGAACTGGGTTTTATTCTGGTGCCCTCCCACACTGAGCCCTTACAGTAAACATAATGAAATAGACACTGGAAGCTACTTCCTTTCTTCTGCACATCATGAGGCTCCTAAAATCCACCTCCTCACCTCCAAGGCCATTTTACCTCTTTTTTAGCTGCCTCATCACCCTTACCAAGATGAGGCTTCTTTGACCCAACAGGTGGGGATGGCCAGCAGTTTGTTAAAGATAGAGTGAAAGAACAATTTTGATTCACACTTCTTTACTGAAATATCCCTGAGATTTTCAGGGTTGTAGGTGCTCCCCTCACTAACGTGGTTCTCAATGCCTTAGTGAAGAGAGTGTCTTCTGTGCCTTCTTGGGAGATGTAGTTGAGAGTTGGTGTACAGGATGTACATAAATCCACTTCATACATCTTCTAAGCCTTTGGATTCTTTCCTTCACATAATGCCAGTGAACCTACGGCATCTTAGCCTTAGTACATGTAGGTCACCATTTAATCCAAGTTTTAGTGAACCAGCTGATTAAGCTGTTAAAGCCACTTCCAGCTGCACAAGCTGACACATTAAATTGAAATCTCTAAAAAGTGCATCCATATCAATTACTTTGGCCTGATGGGGTGTTATTTCCTTCTTCCTTGGGGTCTAACACTCTTAGGATCCACACTCACATACATTCCCCAATATTTCTGCTGGTATATATTAGCAAAATATTACAATTCTTTGGTGTATAAGCTCTTTTCTCCTGAGTCATACTGTGTACCTGGGGCATGTTGAGATTTGACTCTAATTATAGGTCTAGTGGCAACAAGTAGTGGTTGTAGTGGATCTTGAGGAAAATGAGTATTTTTCTACCATTTGCAAGGTAGCTGCTCCGTGTGAGACTACTGGAGGATTTTCAAGCAAAGAAAGGCTCCTCAGCCATAGGAGAGAAAACTACTTCCACTGGTAAGGGAGGCTCAGAATATCATGTGTGTGGAGAGGTGTCTCCAAGATTGTTTCACCATCTGAGTTCAACAGAATTTTCCGATTCCAAGCTTCAGGATCCCATTCTTTCCTAGTGAATGTCCCAAATTTCACATAAGAAACTTAGTGAGGTTGTGAATTCAACTGATGTTGTAATTCTGCAATCCGCACAATTAAATTTCATGTTTGATTTTCAGGAGTATCAGCACTGTGGCTATAAGAAAGTAGAGATTCTTTTAGGGCTGCTTTTGAATCTCTATGGTTCTCAGTGACTTGAGCTGAGAGTTAAAGGAACTGAGCATGTCATTTTCTTTCTGTAATCTCTCCAATGCACTCAGGAAAACCATCCTACACCACAGTGCTTGCAGTCATTATTACAGCAGCCACTTGGGCTTCCAAAACACTTGCCTTGGTTAGCACCTCATCACAATCAACCACAAGTGGTAGCTTGATTAATTGTTATGCCACTGCATGCCATGGGTTACTAGCATCTCATTTACCACAGGCAAGGAGCTCAGCACTGCACTCAAACCCAAAGGCACAACTAAACCAATCTCTAAATCCCATCTTTGAGTGACTATCCCCTGGGACCACTGCTGGTACAAAATTTATCAATCAGGGTCCAGGCAGAAGACAGAATTTGAATTTGAAAAAAATTTTAATGGCTTTATTAAGATATAATTCACATACTATAAAATCCACTCCTTTAAAGTGTACAATTCAATCGTTCTTAGTATATTCATAGCGTTGTGCAACATCACCACTATCTAAATTCAGAACATTTTCATCACCTCCAAAAGAAAGCCTGTACCTATTAGTAGTCATTCCCCATTCTCCCCTCTTCCCAGCCCCAGGCAACCACTAATTTACTTTTTGACCCTATGGATTTGTCTATTCCAGACATTTCATGTAAACAGAATCATACAATGTTTGTCCTTTTTTGATAGGGATTATGTTGAATCTGTAGATCAGTTTGAAGAGTATTGGCATCTTAATATTAAGATCTGTGAACATCAGATATCTTTCCATTTATTTAGGTGTTTTTAAATTTCTTTCAACAATGTCTTGTGTGAACAGGGAAATTTTAATATAAGGAATGATTAACTAGTAAGGATGTTTATTAAAAGGAATAAAGGAGGATACTAAGGAATACAGAAAAAGCAAATGTAGGGAGCAGCTACTAGCTCCAGGGTTGGGAGAGAGTACATAAGGTAAGACCTAAGAACATGAAAGGGTAACCCCTCCTGAAGGCTGAGATGCATTGCTCATCAGCGAGTGTGGGTCCCAGAGGAATAACAGTCTATCAGTGTTGAAGAAACTTGCCAGAAGCGGTGGGCTGAAGTTGGTCTGTGGGAACAACCAGCTGGGTTGTCAAGACACTCACTAGAGGGTTTAGGTGAGTGAGCTGGCCATGGTCCATAAGAACCACCTGCCAGGTGGCCAAGAAGTTCTCTGGAGAGTGCTAATAGGCCAGAGATGGAACACAGGAAGTAGCTTTCTGGGTGGCAGAAAAGTTCACTTGGTACTGATGAGTCAGAACTGATTCATAGGAAGTGGTCCATAGAGATACCAGAGAAACTTACTAGACAGCAAACATCATTGGACCACCTGCATGCTTCTGGCAGCCACACCAAAGGAGGAAAAAGAGACTGAGAGCTGTTTGAAAGATGGCGGCATATGCAGACTCTGAACTCACCTCCTCCCTGTGGACACAGCCAATTTACAACTACTCATGGAAAAATTACCCGAGACAGAACTGAAAACTGGATAAGAGGAACTCCTGCAACAAGGGACAATCCTGATTGAGGTGGAAGAGGCAGAGGCTCCCTTCTAGAGAGAAAAAACGCCGCCTTCATAAGCCGCCAGCTTCGCAGCCGCCCGGGAGCAGCCCACAGGTACGGAGCCTCCCTGAAGGCGCGGGGCCCTGAGCCGGGGAGTGTCCCCCGCTGTGGGCATTTTGTGGACCCAGCACAATCGAGACCAGCGGCATAATATCTGACTTTGCCTGTTACTAAAACATTGGGGAATACTCCCAGAAAAGCTGGTTCACAAAGAAACTAAAGCCAGCTCTTAAAGGGCCCGCACGCAAACTCACCCTTTTCAGAAAGCATCCTAAAAAAACCAGAAAGAAAGGTGCATAGTGCTTTGGTGAAAAGAGACTCACCTGATAGGCCCTGAGTGCATCTCGGTGAGAGGTGAGACCTCTCCAGGGACTGGGACGTTGGCGGCGGCCATTGTTGTGGCCTGGTGTGGGCATGCTGACACAGACGCCATTGGAGTTCTCCCTGGGGCCTGCTAGCCCGGGTCTGCCCCACCCACTAGAGCACCAATTTAATCCAGCTCAGCCAGGGTGGGCAGCCGACCCTAGAGACTGGACCCACCCAGCAACTAGCCCTCAGGCAACTTGTGGGCCTGCATAGATTGGTGACTGGATTCTCTGCAGCCTGGCAACTGAGCCGACTTCAGTGGGGCAGGGCATGCACAAGGAGTGGGTGGAGAGTGTGGGGCAGTGATGGAGTGTGTGGGGCTCCCACCGTGGAGAGACTGGGTCGACGTCGGGAGGTCGGGGTGCACACATGGGGCAGGACTGTGTTGACTGTGTGTGTGGACCTGTGGGCAACAGGGCTTGTCAGCTGCAGAAGACTTGTGTTTCTCAAAGACCCACATAGGGGGTTTGCCCCACCTTCCCAAGTCTGAAACAATTGGGTGCTCCTGTGCCTGAGGCCAGCCCCACACAGCTGCAATCCTCAGAGAGCTGACAAGAGACCTAAAGGCTGGAGGCTTATAGCAATTGTAAGCCCCTGAGCCTAACAACCTGCCATGCTGGGGGCCTACTCACTTAAAAGAAATACTGCAACACAAATGTGGTATTAGAACTTGTAGCCAACTGTGCTGGGGCTCCCCACACCTGATAAAGAGACTGAAGGGCCCACAACAACTACAAACAGCTGAGCATTACAACAGCTGGCCAGGAGCATAACTCAGCCTACCTGAGCACATACAGGGAGAGCAAACAGGCCACAACAGAAGGACACATGTAGCCCACATAGGGGTCACCCCTGGAACATTGAGAACTGAGGGAAGCACACTGCAGGACTCCTAAGGCATCACTTGTATAAGGTCACCTATCCAAGAGCAGGAGACGTAGACACAAGCACAGGGAAAGAGGCAAAATGAGGAGGCAAAGGAATACATTCCAAGTAAGGGAACAGGACAAAACTCCAGAAAAGAAACTAAGTGAAACAGAAATGAGCAACCTACCCAACAGAGAGTTCAAACTAAGAGTGTTAAGGATGCTCACTGATGTGGGGAGAAGAACAGATGAACTCAGTAAGAATGTCAACAAAGAAATGGAAGATATAAAAAAGAACCAATCAGAAATGAAGAATACGATACTGGAAATGAAAAATTCACTAGAGGGACTTAAAAGTAGAGTAGAGGATACAGAAGAATGGATCTGCGAGCTGGACAAAAGACTAGAAGAAATTACCCAAGCTGAACAGGTAAAAGAGAAAAGAATTAAAAAGAGTGAGGACAGTCTAAGGGACCTCTGGGACAACATCAAGCACACTAACATCCATGTTATAGGTGTCCTGGAAGGAGAAGAATGAGACAAAGGGGCAGAGAATCTATTTCAAGAAATAATAGATGAAAACTTCCCTAACCTAAGGAAGGAAGCAGACATCCAGGTACAGGAAGCACAGAGAGCCCCAAACAAGATAAACCCAAAGAGGCCCACACCAAGACACGTCATAATCAAAATGTCTAGAATTAAGGATAAAGAGAGAATCCTAAAAGCTGCCAGAGAAAGACAAGTTACATACAAAGGAAACCCCATAAACTATCAGCTGACTTCTCAGCAGAAACCTTACAGGCTAGAAGAGAGTGGCATGATATATTTAAAGTGCTAAAAGGAAAAAACTTACAGCCAAGAATACTCTACCCAGCAAGATTATCATTCAAAATGGAAGGAGAGATCAAAAATTTCCCAGACAAGCAAAAATTAAAGGAGTTTGTCACCAAGAAACCAGTGCTACAAGAAATGTTAAAGGGACTGATTTAAGGGGAAAAGAGAAGACCACAAATAGGAAAAATTATCTATTTCCATGATAAGAGGGCAATGGATACTAATGCACAAAAAAGAGGTTAGATATGATATCAAAAACATAAAATGAGGGAGGAGGGGAGTTAAAGAGTAGAGCTTTCAGACAGAGGTCAAACTAAAGAGACCATCAATTCTCTTTAGAGAAGAAGAAAGGAACAGAGAAGGACTACTAAAACACTGAGAAAAAAAGTTAAAAAATGGCAGTAAGTCCATATCAATAGCTACTTTAAACGTCAATGGACTAAATGCCCCAATTAAAAGGCATAGGGTGGCTGATTGGATAAAACACCAAGACCCATATATATGCTGCATACAAGAGACACACTTCAGACCTAAAGACACTCACAAACTGAAAGTGAAGGGATGGAAAAAGATACTCCATGCAAATGGCAATGAAAAGAAAGCTGGGGTAGCAGTACTTATATCAGACAAAATAGACTTTAAAACAAAGAGACAAAGAAGGGCATTACATAATGATCAAGAGAACAATCCAACAAAAGGATATAACACTTGTAAATATGTATGCACCCAATGTAGGTGAACCTAAATATATAAAGCAATTATTAACAGACATAAAAACAGAAATAGACAGTAACACAAAAATAGTAGGGGACTTTAACACTCCACTTACACCAATGGATAGATCATCCAAACAGAAGATCAATAAGGAAATATTGGCCTGAAATGACACACTAGAACAGATGGACCTAGTAGATATATACAGAGCATTCCATCCAAAAACCGAAGAATACACATTCTTTTCAAATGCACATGGAACATTCTCCAGGATTGATCACATATTAGGCCACAAAACGAGTCTCCATAAATTTAAGAAGACTGAAATAATACCAAGCATCTTTTCTGACCACAACGGTATGAAACTGGAAATCAACTATAGGAAGAAAATCAGAAAAGCCACAAATACGTGGAGATTAAACAAAATGCTACTGAACAACGACTGGGTCAACGAAGAAATCAAAAAATACCTGGAGACAAATGAAAATGAAAATACGACATGCCAGAATTTATGGGATACAGCAAAAGCAGTTCTAAGAGGGAAGTTTATAGCGATACAGGCCTATCTCAACAAACAAGAAAAATCTCAAATAAACAATCTAACAATGCACCTAAAGAAACTGGAAAAAGAAGAACAAACAAAGCCCCAAATCAGTAGAAGAAGGGAAATAATAAAAATCAGAGCAGAAATAAATGAAATAGAGACTAAAAAAACAATAGAAAAGTTAATAAAACCAAGAGCTGGTTCTTTGAAAAGATCAATAAAATTGACAAACCTTTAGCTAAACTCACCAAGAAAAAAAGAGAGACGGCACAAATAAGTAAAATCAGAAATGAAAGAGGAGAGGTTACAACAGACACCTCAGAAATAGAAAAGATTATAAGAGAATACTATGAAAAACTATATGCCAACCAATTCGACAATCTGGAAGAAATGGATAAATTCTTAGAATCATACAACCTTCCAAAACTGGATCAAGAAGAAGTAGAGAATTTGAATAGACCAATCACCAGTAAGGAGATCGAAACAGTAATAAAAACCTCCCCAGAAATAAAAGTCCAGGACCAGACGGCTTACCTGGTAAATTCTATGAAACATTCAAAGAAGACTTAATACCTATCCTTCTCAAACTCTTCCAAAAAATTGAGGAGGGGGGGAAGCTCCCTAACTCATTCTACGAAGCTGACATTACCCTGATACCAAAACCAGACAAGGACAACACAAAAAAAGAAAATTACAGGCCAATATCACTGATGAACATCAATGCAAAAATCCTCAACAAAATACTAGCAAATCGCATACAACAATACATTAAAAAGATTATACACCATGATCAAGTGGGATTTATTCCAGGTACGCAGGGATGGTTCAACATTTGCAAATCAATCAACGTGATACACCACATTAATAAAATGAAGAATAAAAATCACATGATCATCTCAATAGATGCAGAGAAAGCATTTGACAAGATACAGCATCCATTTATAATAAAAACTCTGAATAAAATGGGTATAGAAGGAAAGTACCTCAACATAAGAAAGGCCATATATGACAAACCCACAGCTAATATCATCCTCAATGGTGAAAAACTGAAAGCCATCCCTCTAAGAACAGGAACCAGACAAGGATGCCCACTGTCACCACTCCTATTTAACATAGTACTGGAAGTCCTAGCCAGAGCAATCAGGCAAGAAAAAGAAATAAAAGGGATCCAAATTGGAAAGGAAGAAGTTAAACTGTCACTATTTGCAGATGACATGATTTTATATATAGAAAACCCCAAAGAATCCACCAGAAAACTTTTAGAAGTAATAAACGAATACGGTAAAGTTGCAGGATGCAAAATCAACATACAAAAATCAGTTGCATTTCTATACACTAACAACGAAGTAGCAGAAAGAGAAATTAAGAATACCATCCCATTTACAATTGCAACAAAAAGAATAAAATACCTAGGAATAAACTTAACCAAAGAGGTGAAAGATCTGTACACCGAAAACTATAAAACATTGCTGAAAGAATTGAAGAAGACACAAAGAAATGGAAAGATATTCCGTGCTCTTGGGTTGGAAGAATTAACATAGTTAAGATGTCCATACTTCCTAAAGCAATCTATAGATTCAATGCAATCCCTATCAAAGTTCCAACAACATTTTTCACAGAAATAGAACAAAGAATCCTAAAATTTATATGGAACAACAAAAGACCCCAAATAGCTAAAGGAATCCTGAGAAAAAAGAACAAAGCTGGAGGTATCACACTCCCTGATTTCAAAATATACTACAAAGCTATAGTAACCAAAACAGCATGGTACTGGCACAAAAACAGACACACAGATCAATGGAATAGAATCGAAAGCCCAGAAATAAACCCACACATCTATGGACAGCTAATCTTTGACAAAGGAGCCAAGAACATACAATGGAGAAAAGAAAGTCTCTTCAACAAATGGTGTTGGGAAAACTGGACAGCCACATGCAAAAACATGAAAGTAGACCCTTACCTTACACCATACACAAAAATTAACTCAAAATGGATTAAAGACTTGAATGTAAGACCTGAAACTATGAAACTTCTAGAAGAAAACATAGGCAGTACGCTCTTTGACATCGGGCTTAGCAACATATTTTCAAGCACCATGTCTGACCGGGCAAAAGAAACAATAGAAAAAATAAACAAATGGGACTACATCAAACTAAAAAGCTTCTGCACAGCAAAGGGAACCATCAACAAAACGAAAAGACAACCTAACAATTGGGAGAAGATATTTGCAAACCATATATCTGATAAGGGGTTAATCTCCAAAATATATAAAGAACTCATGCATCTCAACAACAAAAAAACTACCAACCCAATTAAAAAATGGCCCAAAGACCTGAACAGACATTTCTCCAAAGAAGATAAACAGATGGCCAACAGACACATGAAAAGATGTTCAAAATCATTAACTATCATGGAAATGCAAATCAAAACTACGTGATATCACCTCACGCCCGTCAGAATGGCTATAATTAACAAGACAGGAAACAACATGTGTTGGAGAGGATGTGGAGAGAAGGGAACTCTCATACACTGCTGGTGGGAGTGCAAACTGGTGCAGCCACTATGGAAAACAGTATGGAGACTCCTCAAAAAATCAAGGATAGAACTACCATATGACCCAGCTATTCCACTGCTGGGTATTTATCCAAAGAACTTGAAAACACCAATGCATAAAGATACATGCACCCCTGTGTTCATTGCAGCGTTATTGACAATAGCCAAGACTTGGAAGCAACCTAAGTGCCCATCAAGGGATGAATGGATAAAGAAGCTGTGGTATATATACACAATGGAATACTACTCAGCCATAAGAAACGATGAAATCCAGCCATTTGTGACAACATGGATGGACGTTGAGGGTATTATGCAAAGTGAAATAAGTCAGAGGGAGAAGGTGAAATACCGTATGATTTCCTTCATTAAGTAGTAGATAATAACAACAATAAACAAACACACAGAGACAGAGATTGGATTGATGGTTACCAGAGGGAAAGGGGGGAGGGAGGAGGGCGAAAGGGATAATTTGGCACATGTGTGTGGTGATGGGTTGTAATTAGTATTTGGGTAGTGAACATGATGTAATCTATGAAGAAACAGAAGTATTATGATGTGCACCTGAAATTTATACAATGTTATAGACCAATGTTACTGCAATAAACAAAAAACAACAACAAAAAAAAAAAAAAAGGAGGAAAAAGAAATAAACAGCATCTGGGAAGAGAAGCCTCTGATATGCCTTGCAGTGTCCCTCTAGCATCCCCTTCACAAAACCTAACAATGCACCAGCTGGCAAAAGAGAAATTTTTATAGGGAACAAGCAGGACAAAGAAGGTTAGATTTGGAGCTAGAAAAGGCAATATATTGTTTAGGGGGCACGCCCCCTGAATTTCCTGTTGTTCTGTCAGTCCCAAGTTCTGTTTCATGGTTGCAGGCATCACAACTCCATGAGCAAACAGCTACTTACCCCAACCCCTAGCCCAGTTCCTGGAATTCTGCCCCTACCCAACCCTCGCCTCTCTCAGCATCTGAGACCACCTCCTCAAAGGCCTTCCAGAGTCAAAGTGAATAAGACAATTCCTCATATCTACCTATCCGTTTGGCTGGAACAATTACATTATGTGGATGAAGGCACAAAGCAAGTGCCAGAAAATTAAGGTGAACATTTTGAACACCTCCTAGGGGCCTGATGGTGTCACAATGCTGAACACTTGGGATTCACAATAGGCCAATAAAATCAGATTCTCTTTCTTAAAAATGTAGTAATATTAAATGCAATGTCCTATTCTGGATTGGATGCTGAACAGAAAAAGGACAGTAGTGGAAAAACTGGTGAAACAGAATAAAGTTTGCAGGGTAGTTAATATTTAAGTTAATATTACTTTTTGACCCTATGGATTTGTCTATTCGTACCATTTTTTTTTTGTTTTGATAAATATACCATGGTTAGTAATGTGAAAGATGACATGAGTGAGCCATATTAAAATAGAGCTGGAGTATCCATTTCACAGGAATTGCCCTGCACATCTTGTTTATTTTCCAAACTGGACCAAACTGCCAAAATTCCAAGAAGTCAGTAGGGACAAGAATATCCTATTTGTAAGGACTGATGAAATTGGACTTTGGTGATGAGTGAACCACTAATTAATGAAGTAAAAAACTAGCTTTTTGCCTGATTACTGAATCTCAAGCCAATCTATGAAATACAAACCTAGCCTTATCTCCTCTAGCACCAATGAACTCTTCTTTAATAAAACTTACCTCATCTTCCTCCCTTTTCCCCATAAAAACCCTGAGCCCCTCTACTATAATTGGGAGACTATTTGGGTTTCTACCTAAATCTGTGCTCCTTGAATTGCAATTCTTTGATCCCAAATAAATGCTTTGCCTCTTAAACTGGTTTTCTGTTTTTGAAGGTTGACACATCTGGTGTCAGAAGTGGGGCCTGAAGCAATCTCACCTTTTCAGGCCAGCATCCTCCGGAAACAGATTCGGTACCAACAGGAGTCCCCTTGCATGCTCACTGCTTTCATGGACTGCCAGTTTTCCAGTTGTGAATCCTCTCAGGTTCTGACCTTCCTCCCTTTTGGTTGAGGTCTTTATCTTTCTTTGGGATTCTGGGGGCAATAGCCCAATCTGAGATCAATCAACCAGAAGACAATTGTCTCTGAGTCACGGCTTTTGCCTGTCAGGAAGAGTTTCCTTCTTTGCACCACCTTGTAGCGGCTCACAGCTATTGTCATCTGAAAGAGTTTCACTGTTTGAGCCAGCTATGGCTTTTGCTGTCTGTTTATTCCCTATCTGGTGATTACTCAAATTCTGTCTTTCGTGTTGTTTGTCCAAACAGCTGTGGCCAGTGGGTCAGAAGCACAGGTAACAACCTGGGCTTTGCGACTGACATCTTTTTGTCTCTTTGTCCAGCCATGCTTTAACATGGGAATTTCATCTGAAAGTTCCTGAGAAGTTCCTCCCTCAGGAATTCCAGCTGGTTTTATGTTTAAGAACTATGGTCCTTCCTCTTGTAAATTTTTGTCCTGGGGACCAATCATAAAAAAGATGATCTAAAAGTACAGTGGCCACTTTGGGGCTCCTTTGAGCTTCTAAAATTTGCCTTTTTGCACACTAGATTGGAGAACCGTGGACTAGACAAATTGAATGCAATCTTTAATTTCTAAAGAATCAAGCGTGCCACCTTCTGGCACACCTGCTTAAAAACTATGGTCCCAGAAGCTGTAAATATTTACAAAAACAGCAAGATCTTACTAAGCTTGTTCCGTGTCCTGAGAGCTTGGCTTGGTATCTGTCATGTTGGGGGCCCAAAATATGGTTGGACAGAAAAGTGAGTTACATCCCATTTGTAGCCAGATATGTGGGTTGAACTCCATTTGCAGCTAGGCTCCTACCAAACTGCTGCCAGCCCTCAGGGGAATTACACTAAGCATTAGAAGGAACGTTCTGATCAGATAAGTGCCTTAGAAGTACATTTAGAAGCAGAGCCTTCAAAATTCCAAAATAGCCTGATTGAAAGTTTCATTGCAAAAAGCTAATGAAAAATTAAGATATAAGAAGTACCTAAAAGAAAAGACTATGCAAAAGTCGGTTAAGTTAATGGCTTTACAGACACCCTCAATTTACCTTCAAAGGAGGACCCCATATGGGCCCCTCCCAAAGGTAGAGAAACTGTGATTTTCTGGTTAACTGCTACATTATTCCCTTAAACAGCCACAGGGAAACTAAAATTAAAAATTAATGAAGTTGTTTAATACTGCCAGAAATATTTACTGTTTTTCCTGGCTGAAATCTGACAGGATTTAGTAACTTATGATCAGAAATTTGGCCAAATTGAATTTTGAAGAAATTTGGCCAAAGCTTATATTTAGAGCCTGATAGGAATTTTTTTTAATGCAACTTCTTCCTTAAATTAAAATAAAACCATGTACCCAGAGATAAAGAAGCAAATTAGGGATGATGTAGTTGGGCGGGTAGATCAACCTATGATATCATTTAAGTTACAACCCAATTTCTGAGGAATTCAGAGCAACTGTCCTTATCTTACAAATCTTTGCAAAACTGGAAATGCAGCTCTAGAGGCATTTCAGAATTCACCCATTCCCTTTCACCAATCCCCAAACCTCCCCTATTTATCTCAAAAGGCTTGCAACCTCTCTGAGAACTTACTGAGACCATCCCCAATTCCTAAGACTGAAGGAAAAAAGAGGCAAACAGCTAGAGAAGTGCCCTTGTCCAAAATCTAGCATCTTAAGTGACTTCTCCACAAATATTAGTAAAAAAAAGCTTTAGCCATCTGAGCAGGTAAAGTTAATTTATTCCATCTGCCAGAACACAGTTTGAATCCAACTTTTCTTTTATAAACTAGTGAGTTTTGCATTATCATACCTCTCTCATGGCTAAAATTTTAAAAATGAAAACTAAGGTCTCTGCTTGCGTCTCTACAGACATGTATCTATATATGTCTATGGATGTATGTTATATATGTGTGGTAGTTTTCTACCTCCAGATGGTGTAATTTCTAAAAGAGCTCTATTTAATTGGCTTAAAGTAAGCACTTATATAAATTATTTCTAAATATAATAGAAACTAACCCAAATGTTTTTCAAGTTAAGGTGATGTAAAACTTTTGTTTTACCTAGGTTTACTAAAAGTCAAAGAAATTCCTATTATCTCTGTTACGAAATTTGGCACCAAAAAAAATTGATGGCTGACTTTGTCTAATGTCTCGTGAAGTTTTTGTAGGTAACCTAAACATAATTTTTGAAAACAAGTAAACTAAATAGATGTAAGTAAGATAAAAAGTTTTTTTTAGGAGAACTTTTTAACAATAATTATGTGTTATGGTATATGTACTTAAAAGTAACACCAAAATCTTTTTGGTAACTTGAAACCTTAGAGTTTTGCTAAATTAAGTTAAATGATGGGAATTCCTTGAGTATCTAGATCATTTCCAAATAACATAAAACACTGAAACATTAATTGCTAAACAAATGTAAGTTTACCTAGTTTTGGCTTCTTATTACAGAAAAACTAAAAGATGCTTGAGTATCTTAGTAAACATGTCTTGTGCCACATTAGAAAAATTTTATGCTATGAGAAAATGCATGTTTTCAGTAAAAGAAGATATAAAGAATGGAGATATTTTTGTTAAGAAAGTAAATTTGTCCTAAAGTAAGACTGGTTATGGGAAAAAGGAAAGGACTAATTCTGAATGTAAAAAGAAAAGAAAGTTATAGAAGGTTTATGGAAGAGGAACTCAGAGAAAAGAGTTTTATGCATAGCCAAGCTGCCTAAGATTGGAATGAATTGAATTAAGTAAATGAGTTTTAATATCAAAAGTAAGCTGGTGAAAAATTAGAATTTGGTTTTCTTTTTATTATAAGGACAGTTTTCTTGGACTGTTGATCGGCTCCTGATAAAGAGATTATGGGAGTGAAGTCAGCATCATGGCAGAGTGAGTTCTTCCCTTTGTCTCTCCCCTCTAAGTTACAACTAAATGCACATTCATTAACCAACAAAGGATCCCCTACACAGCACAATAGGATGTCTGAGAGATCCACGCAGCCATACATCTGAAGGTGGGGAGACTGGATCCCTGGGAAGCAGTGGAACTAGGTGAGAGGATCCCTCCCCATCCCCAGCAGCAGTGATCCAGGTCACAGGTCCAAACACAGCAGCCGACACAAGTCTAAGAGGAGGCAGGGGTGGCCTGGCCGGTATGTGGAAGCTTTTGGAGTGGTAGCCTAGCCCACAAGAGCACCCACCATGCCATGGTGGCCCCACACATGGGAACGCTCCCCACTGAGTGGCACAGCTCAGCCCCCACAAAGGAACTCCCACCAAGCCAGCAGCTTAGCCGAGCTACCTATCAGCACAGAGCCAGGCCATGCAGGAAATAAGGTGCCCTTCCCCTCCTGCCTAGCTCACCAGCTCGGCCAGTCTCCTGCCAAGTGCAGCAGTCCTGCATGAGAGCAGCCTTCTAGCAGAGCACAGAAGCTCTGCACGCATGTGCACGTGTGACCTGCCAAGAAGCTGTGGCCAACACGCAAACACAGAGCAACCCCACTGGCACAACTACCAGCAGACAGGGCGGGACCAGAAAACACAGCTCCTGTCCACCCCCAGTGGTGGCAGGTGTAGCCCACGACCTGAAACTACCACAAATGCGCCGGCAAAAGATTAGTTCAGCAAACACGAGAAACTACAGCAACAATTCAGAGCAGAAGGAAAATGATAATTCTCCAGAAACCGATGCTGAAGTCACAGAAATTTACAATCCAGATGACAGAGATTTCAAAATAGCTGTCATAAATAAAGTGAACGAGTTACAAGAAAACTCAGAAAGAAAGTTCAGTAAGCCCAGGAATAAAATTAATGAGAAGAAGGAATACTTCACCAAAGAGACTGAAACTATTAAAAAAAAAAAAACCAAGCAGAAATCCTGGATATGAAGAATCAATGAAATAAAAAATAATCTAGAATCCTTGAAAAATAGAGCTGACATTATGGAGGAAAGAATTAGTGATTTGACAGAAATATAGAAATGCTTCAGGTGTAGGAGGAGAGAGAACTAAGGTTTTAAAAAAATGAAGGAATTCTTGAGAAATATCCAACTCAATTAGGAAAAACAACATCAGGATTATACGTATTCCAGAAGGAGAACAGAGGGAGATATGAGCAGAGAGCTTGTTCAAAGAAGTAATAGCTGAGAATTTCCCAAAACTGAGGAAGGAACTAGAGTTACAAACACATGACGTCAATAGAACTCCTAATTACATCAATGCTAAAAGACCTTCTCCAAGGAATATAACAGTAAAACTGGCAAAAGTCAGTCACAAAGAAAAAATATTAATGGCAGCAAGGCAGAAGAAAATAACCTACAAAGGAACCCCTATCATCCTTTCAGTGGATTTCTCAGCAGAAACCTTACAGGCTAGGAGAGAATGGAATGATATACTCAAAATACTGAAAGACAAAAACTTTCAGCCAAGAAAACTCTATCCAGCAAACCTATCCTTCAGATATGATGGAGAAATAAAAGCTTTCCCAGATAAACAAAATCAGAGGGAGTTCATCACCAGTAGACCTCCTCTACAAGGAACAATGAAGGATGCCCTTCATACCTGAAATAAAAAGGCAAAAGTCTGCAAAGCTTTGAGCAAGGAGATAAATAGACAAAATCAGAAAACTGCAGCTCTCTTTCAGAACAGGGAAGCAAGTACTTAATTATAACTTAAAAGATAAAGGGAAGCAAAGCATCAAAAGTAACTACAAACACTTTGACTTAGTCATAAACTCACAACACAAAACAGAATAATTTCTTTTTTTTTTTTTTTTGTGAGGAAGATCAGCCCTGAGCTAACATCCGTGCTAATCCTCCCCATTTTGCTGAGGAAGACCGGCTCTGAGCTAACATCTATTGCTGATCCTCCTCCTTTTTTCCCCAAAGTCCCAATAGATAGTTGTATGTCATAGTTGCACATCCTTCTAGTTGCTGTATGTGGGATGCGGCCTCAGCATGGCCAGAGAAGCAGTGTGTCGGTGCGTGCCTGGGATCCAATCCCAGGCCGCCAGTAGCAGAGTGTGCGCACTTAACCGCTAAGCCACGGGGCCGGCCCCACAATAATTTCTGACAATAACTCAGAAGAGGAAGAGGAAAGGGATAGAACCTGCTTAGGTTAATGGAGACAAGAGGCTATCAGAAAATGGACTATCTCATCTATGAGATCTTTTATACAAATCTCATGGTAACCACTAAAGAAAAAATCAGAGCAGAGCCACAATTCATAAAAAAGGAGAAAACTGAGAAAATCTCCACAGAAAACCAACAAAATGAAATGGCAGTCAGAAATACAAAGGAAGAGGGCCGGCCCCATGGCTTAGCGGTTAAGTGCGCGCGCTCCGCTGCTGGCGGCCCGGGTTTGGATCCCGGGCACACACCGACGCACTGCTTCTCCGGCCATGCTGAGGCCGCGCCCCACATACAGCAACTAGAAGGATGTGCAACTATGACATACAACTATCTACTGGGGCTTTGGGGGGAAAAAATAAATAAATTTATTAAAAAAAAAAAAAGAATTTATAGGCATTCAAATACCTATGGAAGCCTCCCCATTTAAAAAAAAAAAGAAATACAAAAGAAGAGAAACAATGGAAACAGAACAACTGGAAAACAAGAGATAAAATGACAGCATTAAGCCCTCATAGATCAATAATCACTCTAAATGTAAATGGATTGAATTCTCCAATCAAAATTAGAGAGTAGCTGGATGGATTAAAAAAACAAGACCCAACAACATGCTGCCTCCAGGAAACACCTCAGCTCTAAAGACAAACATAGGCTCAGAGTGAAGGGATGGAAGAGGATACTCCAGGCTAATGGCAAACAGAAAGCAGGTATTGCCATACTAATATCAGACAAGCAGACTTCAAGATAAAAAAGACAATGGGAGACAAAGAGGAGCAGTAAATAATGATAAAAGGGAATTTTCAGGGACCCACCCCGTAGCCTAGTGATTAAGTTTGGCACGCTCTGCTTCAGTGGCCCTTGGTCAGGGGTTTGGTTCCTGGGCGCAGACGTACACCACTTGTCAGCTGTGCTGTGGCAGCGACCCACATACAAAATAGAGGAAGATAGGCACAGATGTTAGCTCAGGGCAAATTGTCCTCAGCAAAAAAAAAAGGGACTTTCCATGAAGAGGACAGAACACTTATGAATGTATATGCACCTAACACAGGAGGACCAAAGTATATAAAACAAGTATTAACAGACTTATAGGGAAAAATTAACAGCAACACAAAAATAGTCAGGGACCTCAACACCCCACTTACATCAATGGATAGATCATTCAGACAGAAAGTCAACAAGGAAATAGTGGATTTAAATGAAACACTTGATCAGATGGACTTAACAGATATATAGAGAGCATTCTATCCAAAAACAGCAGAACACATTCTTCTTAAATAGAGGCACATGAAACATTCTCCAAGATAGAACACATGTTGGGAAACAAAGTAAGCCTCAATAAACTAAAGAAGATTGAAATCATAACAAGCATCTTTTCTGACCACAATGCTATGAAACTAGAAATCAACTACAAGAAAAAAGCTGGAAAATTCACAAATATGTGGAGACTAAACAACATGCTACAGAACTGCCACTGGATCACTGAAGAAATCAAAGGAGAAATTCAGAAATACCTGGAGACAAATGAAAATTAAAATACAATATACCAACTCTTATGGGATGCAGCAAAAGCGGTTCTAACAGGGAAATTCAGAGCAATACAGGCCCACCTCAACAAGAAAAATCTCAAATAAGTAATCTTAAACTACACCTAAGAGAACTAGAAAAAAAGAACAAATAAAGACAAAGTCAGTAGAAGGAGGGAAATAATGAAAATTAGAGCAGACATACATGAAATAGAGGCTAAAAATCAGTAGAAAGGATCAGTGAAACTAATAGCTGGTGTGTTGAGAAAATAAACAAAATTGACAAACCCTTAGACTCACTAAGAAAAAAGAGAGAAGGCTTACATAAATAAAATCAGAAATAAAAGAGGAGAAATTGCAATGCATATTGCAAAAATACAAAGGATTATAAGAGAATACTATGAAAAACTATATGCCCACAAACTGGATAACTTACAAGAAATGGATAAATTCTTAGATTCATACAACCTCTGAAAACTGAACCAAGAAGAAATAGAGAATCTGAATAGACCAATCACAAGTAAAGAGATTGAAACAGTAATCAAAAACTTCCCAAAAAACAAAAGTCCAGGACCAGATGGCTTCTCTGCAGAATTCTACCAAACATCCAAAGAAGATTTAATATCTATCCTCCTCAAACTAGCCCAAAAAATTGGAGAAGATGGAACGCTTCCTAACTCATTCTAGGAGGCCAACATCATCTTGATACCAAAACCAGACAAGGACAAGACAAAGAAGGAAAATTACAGGCCAATATCGCTAATGAACACAGATGCAAAAATCCTCAACAAAATACTGGAAACCAAATACAGCAATACTTTTAAAGGATCATACACCATGGTCAAGTGGGATTTATACCAGGGAAACATGGATGGTTCAACATCCGCAAAACAATGTGATATACCACATTGACAAAATGAGGAAAAGAAATCACATGATCATCTCAGTAGATGCAGAGAAAACATTTGACAAGATCCAACATCCATTTATGATAACAACTCTCAATAAAATGGGTCTAGAATGAAAGTACCTCAACATGATAAAGGCCATATCTGACAAGCCCACAGCCAACACCATACATAATGGTGAAAAACTAAAAGCCATTCCTCTGAGAACAGGAACAGAACAAGGGTGCCCAACTCTTGCCACTCTTATTCAATGTAGTAAAGGAGGTTTCTGCCAGAGCAATGAGGCAAGAAAAAGAAATAAAAGGAATCCAAATTGGAAAGGAAGAAATGAAACTCTCGCTCTTTGCAGACGACATGATTCTACGTATAGAAAACCCTAAGGAATCCATCAGAAATCTATTAGAAATAATCAACAACCACCACAAAGTTGCGGGGTACAAAATAAACTTATAAAAATCTGTTGCATTTGTATACGCTAGTAACGAACTACAAAAAGAGAAGTAAAGAACACAATCCCATTTAAAATCGCAACAAAAGAATGAAATATCCAGGAATAAATTTAACCAAAGAGGTGAAAGATCTATACACTGAAAACTATAAGACATTATTGAAAGAAATTGAAGAAATTATAAAGAAATGGAAAGATATTCCATGCTAATGGATTGGAAGAATAAACACAGTTAAAATGTCCATATTACCTAAAGCAACCTACAGATTCAGTGAGATCCCAGTCAGAATCCCAATGACATTCTTCACGGAAATATAACAAAGAATCCTAAAATTGATATGGAACAACAAAAGACCCCGAAGAGCCAAAGCAATCCTGAGAAAAAAGAACAAAGCTGGATGCATCACAATCCCTGACTTGAAAATATACTACAAAGCTATAGTAATCAAACCAGCATGGTACTGCCACAAAAACAGACACATAGATCAATGGAACAGAACTGAAAGCCCAGAAATAAAACTACACATCTATGGACAGCTAATCTTTGGCAAAGGAGCCAAGAACATACAATGGAGAAAGGAGAGTCTCTTCAATAAATGGTGTTGGGAAAACTGGATAGCTGCATGCAAAAGAATAAGAGTAGACCATGATCTTGCACCATACACAAAAATTAACGCAAAATACATTAAAGACTTGAATGTAAGACCTAAAACCACAAAACTCCTAGAACAAAATATAGGCAGTACACTCTTTGACATTGGTCTTTTCGAATATCATGTCTACTCAGGCTAGGGAAAAAGAAAAAATTAACAAATGGGACTACATCAGACAAAAAAAGCTTCTGCAAGGCAAAGGAAACCAGGAACAAAATGAAAAGACAACCCACCAACTGGGAGAAAATATTTGCAAATCATATATCAGACAAGGGGTTAATCTCCAAAATATATAAAGAACTCATACCACTCAACAACAAAAAAACACAACCCCATAAAAAATGGGCAGAGGACATGACCAGATGTTTTTCCAAAGTAGATATACAGATAGCCTACAGACACATGAAAAGATGTTCAATACCACTAACTGTTAGGGAAATGCAAATCAAAACTACAATGAGATATCACCTTACACCAGTCAGCCAACGGCTGTAATTACCAATACATAAAATAACAAACGTTGGGGAGGATGTGGAGAAAAGAGAACCCTCGTAGACTGCTGGTGGGAATGCAAACTGGTGCAGCCACTATGGAAAAATGTATGGCGATTTCTCAAAAAATTAAAACTACAAATACCATATGATCCAGCTGTCCCACTACTGGGTATTTATCCAAAGAACTTGAAATCAACAATCCAAAGAGATTTATGCACCCCTATGTTCCTTGCAACATTATTCACAATAGCCAAGATGTGGAAGCAACCCGAGTGCCCTTCTACGGGTGAATGGATGAAGATGATGTGATATATATACACAATGGAATAGGACTCAGCCATAAAAAAAGACAAAATCGTCCCATTTGCAACACATGGTTGGACCCTGAGCGTATGATCTTAAGTGAAATTAGCCAGACAGAGAATGACAAATATTGGATGCTCTCACTCGTACGTGGAAGATAAAAGAAACACATGGATAAAGAGAATAGATTAGTGGTTACCAGAGAGGAAGGGGGCTGGAAGGAGGGCAAAAAGGGTAAAGGGGCGTATGTGTATGGTGACAGATAAAAATTAGTCTACTGCTGGTGAGCATGAATAAATATATACAGAAATTGATAAATAATAACGTACACCCGAAGGCGGGCCCCGTAGCGTAGCGGTAAAGTGCGCACGCTCCGCTGCTGGTGGCCTAGGTTCGGATCCCAGGCGGGCACCGGCACACTGCTTGTCAGGCCATGCTATGGTGGGGTCCCATATAAAGTGGAGGAAAATGGGCACGGATGTTAGCCCAGGGCTGATCTTCCTCACCAAAAAAAAAAAAATAATAATAATGTATACCAGAAATGTCACAATGATATAAATGAATACAATCTCAATAACATAATGGAAATAAAAAAATTTAAAAAAATAAAAATAGACACTCAGGAGGCTGGTTAGATGTACAAGGTGCCTTTATTGAGTCCCTTTACTCATCATGCCAATGTAATTATTTTCAAACTTCCCATAAGAACTAGTCTTCTTTCCTAAAGGAATAAATCAATTCTGTTATCATGACAATGACTGAAATGTGACTTTTAAAAATAAATTTCAGGGCCGGCCCCGTGGCTTGGTGGTTAAGTGAGCGCGCTCCACTGCTGGCGACCCGGGTTCGGATCCCGGGCTCGCACCGACGCACTGCTTCTCGGGCCATGCTGAGGCCGCGTCCCACATACAGCAACTAGAAGGATGTGCAGCTGTGACATACAACTATCTACTGGGGCTTTGGGGGAAAAATAAATAAATAAAATCTTTAAAAATAAATTTCATTTAATTGGCTATGATCGCCCACAATGATGGTACGAGAACTATACTTTATAAGTAGAAACATACTAAAGTTTCCTCCAAGAAAATCGCAACCTGCTCCCTGACTTTCCCTGATAACATCCTCCCCTTATCAGTGGGCCAAGGCCTCTGAGGGCTGTGTGTGAGATCATGGGCAGGTCCAGCAGAAATGGGGAGGAGGTGGAAAGGGAAGGTGGGTGCAGCTCAGCTGAGGCTCCAGCCTGGCAGGCAAGAATCTGTGAGGGGGTCCCAGCGCGCAGGAGAGAGGGTGTGTGGGGGATGTCAAAGGAAGGAGTGCAATAGGTCCCTCTTAGTCCTTGAGAAGCAGAGGAGCATGAGGCAAGGGACTTTCCTAAAGAAACCCTACAAATCTCTGGCTGGGAGGGTCCAGAAAGACCCAGAATCTACGTCCCAGAGCAGGAGGGGTCATGGCCGCCTTTGAGAGTCTGGTGAAAGAGATGTCTTTGCCCAGTGGGGAAACTGAGACCCAGGCTGTTGGGGGAGATGACTCACACCTGGCTTAGGACTTGGAAGGCTCAGCCTGGGACTGGGTGAGTGGCCTGTATAGCCGGAGGCAGGGACCCAAGAGGTGCCACCCTGATGACCAGCCGCCCAGCTCTTATCCTGGCATGGAGGCAGAGGGACGGGCAGCAGGGCAGGGTGGGACTAGGCCTCCCCAGACTCTGGGGCCTGGCCTTCCCAGCCTCCTGCAGAGCTGGGGCTCCAGCAGGCGCCACTCCTACACTCACCCCATTCCCAAAGCTCCCCGCGGGACTCAGTCCACCTGGTCAGGACTCACAGACCTCAAAGCCTGCTCTAAATAGCCAGGGTAGTCACAGATCCAGAGAGGCTCCACCAAATGTCACCCAATACTCCCAGCCATCAACAGCTCCCCAAGGCACCAAGCACTCTATGCCTCTGTGACTTTGCACATTTGGTTCCCTCCGCCTGGAATATCCTCCCTTCCCTGATGCCTTTTCTGCCCTTCCCCTGTCCAGACTCTCATGATCTGTCTTCCTTTCTGTCTCTCTGTAAGAAACCTGCCTGCTTGTGTGGGTGACTCACGGGAAACCGAAGAAGAGCCTGCTGACACAGACCAGCAGGACTCCAGTGAAGGCAGCGAGCAGGCTCGGGATGAGCCAGGGAAGCGGGACCTGAGGCGGGGGATGGCGCTCCTTTATGAGGGGAATGCCATCCTGCCAGAGCCACATGGCCAGACCTCTGGTGCCCACAGGCTCCCTCCCTGATACTGGCTCCGAGAGCCCTATGTGCATAGCGACCGCTGAAGCCATAGTGAGCTCAGAAGCCACAGCCCACGGTGGAAGGCAAGAAGTCCCAGTGTGACATCACAGAGCCTGAGGAGAATGTGGACTATGGGCTCTGCAGCCTGTGACTGTCACTTCCCACAGCAACCACCCCACCCCCACCCGTGCTGGGAACTGAAAGGTCCTGCCCCTGTGAGCTTGCCTTGCACACCACATGAGATTACACAAACACATGGGGAGAAGGAGGTGATTCCAATCTCCCTCTCAGGCAAAGTGCCAATAGAAGCAAACAGTGCTCATTGCTCATCTGTCTGCAGTTTTTCCTTTGTACTCTTCTAAAATTATACTTTGGGGGAGGGGGCAGCAAAATAATTTCTCAGGCTTCCTCATTTCCAGGCTTTTCATGACACAATTCTGGTCGATGAGATATAAGTGGATGTGTGTTCAGGGTTTCTAGAAGAGCTTTTGCCTTCCTGATAAAGGGGGAAAGGACACAGTTGGCACAGCTCTGTTCCTTCTTCCTGTCTTGAACCCAGATATGCTGGCTGGGGGGGGGTCCCCTTGGACCCGTTAGCCAACCCCTCAGCAAGCTACACAGACAACATGTGATGACCTTGTTGAGTCACTGCCCCAACATTGATTCCTTCCGCCTGAGCTGCGTATTATTTGAGAAAATAACTGGCTTCTCTCTTACGTGCAGCTGACAGTTGTCATTCGTTTTAGCCACTGAGCATCTGAACCCCTCTGTGTTTGGAAGATTCCCCCAACTGGGACTCAGGGGCCACCAATGAGCCTCAGAGCTGCTACCACCAACCAATGGGTAGTCTTGGCCGAGAGGCAGCCAATGCACACATTTTCAGAGCTCCTGCATGTTGCAGTGTAGTGGCCATTTTGGAGGTCACTTCAATTTCAACGGTGATTGGCTTACTCTTGAACATGGGCAAAATATGTAATTCCAAGGTTCCTGCTTTGCTTTAAAAACTTAGGCTGATAGTGAATGGGAGTAATTGAACTAGAACATTCTGAGAAAATTAATTTGAGACCTACATATGAGAAAATTAATTTGAGACCTACATTAATTAATAAGTACATATGGAGAGATATTAAAAATTTTAAAGGTATATGTATAACAGAGACAAAGAATTGGTAGCCTGCAAGAGAAATGACCTTTGAATAACAGTCTGTTGTCAACACGATACAGTAAAAAGTCCTTATTTGCTTTCTGCCTATTCCACCCAGTGGCAGACAGTCATGATCTCACCGAAAACCTAAGTGAGTCATCTGAATGGGGTCTATTCACGTACATGCTTTCTTGCTGTTTTGAGACATGTTATGACCATAGACAATTCTAAACAAATTAATAGAATGATGGGAGAGTCCTCACTTCTAACAAAAACTGAAAATGCTGAATGTTTGTTATGGTACCTTCTGCTATGCCATGTAAAGACTGTTAGTCTGATGAATAACACGGCCAGCACTATGACCCTTTCTTATCCTCAGGCACCTGGACTCATATAGAGCAACAGCTCTCTGATGTTGCTGTTTTCTGACGCTGAGCTCCAAATTCAGAAAAACAAAATTGACCTTGTGTCTTTTTGGCTGCTAGGTGCACAACAGGCTGGCTCCGCCATCTAAGAACCCATGACATGGCACTCTCATGCATCAAAGAATGTGGAAAACATAGAGATAGAACCAACATGCTCCATATTTCCTTCCTGTGCTCAATGACATTGTAAGCACTGCCTTATTTATTGAGCCCACATTGTGGGGTAAACTGATAAATTAGAAAGATGACTTCATCTCGGTTTTCTATTTCTAAAGTGTTATCAATGTGAATAAGTTTTCAGTAATTTGGATCCTCTTGCAAAGTGAGGAAAAGCACATTCGAAGTCAAGTGCACGGCCCAACACAGAGAGTGTCAACAAACTGGTCTCTAAGAATACTTTTTATTTTTTATTTTTTTTGGGGGGGTGGTGAGGAAGATCAGCCCTGTGCTAACATCGGCCAATCCTCTATTTTTTTTTTTTTATCTGAGGAAGACTGTCCCTGGGCCAACATACGTGCCTGTCTTCCTCCACTTATATGGGACGCTGCCACAGCATGGCCTGCCAAGCGGTGCATCGGTGCGTGCCCGGGATCCGAACCGGACAACCCCGGGCCAAAGCAGCAGAGCGCAAGCACTCAATCAGTTGCACCATCTGCTGGCCCCATAAGAATATTTTATTCCTTGGTTTAAAACACTTATGTTAGTTGGAAGCAACTGTGGCACAAGCTTTACATAACAGATTCCTCAGTGTTTTCACGGCCCATTAATTCATTTTCTCCTCAGATTAACTATCAGTTAAGTCTTCACGGAAAAATGAAAGGGACCCACACACTTACATACCTCACCTCCATAGAGATTCGACTCTCCTCCATCTGATAATGTTGGCCTCTGTAAGAAGTTGCCCTGCCTTGTCATCAACACATGCTTTCTCTGCTTCCTTCATTTTTGCCTGAAGGTCCCTGCAAGAAGCTATAGACCAGAGATTGGTATTCTGGAAGAAAATCAGAGAAGGACAGCCTGAGAGAGGGATACAGGGAACAGATCCATGCTCACAGCCTTCCTAGAAGAAGCTGATGTCCCCACCAGAGAAGACACCGGGGGGACCTGACACTCGGGACTCCAGGACTCCAGGGTCCAGCAACAGATGACTTCAGGAACACAGACTGTTGAGCCAGGGTTGACAGAATGAGATTCACAACATATGACTGAGTAACGCCCATGAGGGAAATCTGACGGTGCCTATTTCTTTCAGAATTTGTGGCTTCTTGTTTCAGAATTCTGTTGACCAGATTTACTGATTTCTTTTCTGATGAGGACACAATAAGGCCCCTTTTTATACTTTATGTTCCATCTCCAAACCCTGAATTTCACAGGCTATGACCATGACTATGACAATTATCAAACTTATCTGAATATTGGTGTTTAATTTAAATCTTTCCTTGATTGATATATTCATCCAAAATATATGGAAAGAACGATCCTATTTGAAAGAGCAAAAATACTTCTTCACCTGGGCCCACCTATCGGAATCTGGGCACAGATAATAAGAGTTCCTCCACACTATCACGGTGAGGCTGAATATGGAAAGCTGTGAGTTACAGCTGAGAATTACAAGCTAATTAATTCGCAGGAAAACTTTACAATCATGCCCTAATAATTGGAATCCAGAGGAGTGCTTTTACACAAATTGAAGCTTGGGACTATTCCAGCTGCCCTGTGAACCTTCTGGGAAACATTTAAATTGTGATGTGTAGAGAGCTCCACTTTTTAGTGGCATGATAACTCTACAGGAACTTGAACATACATTTACACACAGACGCTCAGGAGGCTGCTTAGATATACACAGTGCCTTTACTGAGTCCCTGTACTGAACACGGCAATGTCATTATTGTCAAAGTTTCCATAAGAACTAGTTCGCTTTCCTCATTGAATAACTAGGAAAATTGGTCATGATAACATGACCATGACTGAAATCTCGCTTCTAAAAATAAATTTCATTTAATTAGCTATGACCAGGCCACTATGAGGGAATAAGAACTGTACTTTATAAGTAGAAACATGCTAAAATTCCCTCTCACAAAAATGGTACCTGTCACTGGCTTTATAGACGGCACGTCAGGAACACTGGACAGCGTGGGGCTCTCAGAGAACACCTGGAGGTTTCTCACTACATGCCTGTAGCGACTGGCAGCAAAACCTGGAGGAGAAAGCACACTTGATCTCGACCTTGGAATACACAAGAAGATAGGTTCAGCAAAAAAATATATCTGGAATTTGGGAAGTATCTAAGTGACTCTCCAGGCAGAGTTTAATTCTCTAGTCTTAGGGTCTTACAGCTCTAGATCTCCGGCCAGAAATCACGGAGGTCTTTGGGTGTCTTTTACTTACACCTCTTCCTATTTTACATAAACAAAACAGCCCAAACAGAACATGACATGCACAAGTTGAAAGCCCAGGTCCTCCCAGCACACCAGCTGCCACCCCAGCCCTGGTCGCCGTGAGGTTTCGTTTCGATATCCTTGCCTAAGGGAGGAAACAGGCATAAACAAACAATATCAATGTGTGTAAAAATATAGCTGCTAATTGTGATTGTGTATGTCTTCTAAAAATTAATTTACATTCATGATAATTTCCCAATTATTCCTAATTTCCACTTCCTATAAGAAATGTAAAGAGGTAACATATTCAATTAATGATATTGTCAAAACAAAACAAAACAAAAAGACCACACCTGAGATGGAACTTGAATTATTAGCTCAGTGAAAAAGAGGTATTGGAAAAAGTTGTGTGAAAACCCGGTCTGGGACATTTTGCCTGTGATAAATTGCTAGCTGCTCTTGGGAAACAACTAGTGTGCTTGATCAAATTTGGTATATTTTAATCAGATTAAGATTTCTTCTACGCAGTTACCAAGAAGACCCAGCCAACCGTCAATCAGAGGTCACATTGTCTTGAAGACATTTATTTGACCCTTTCCTTCTTTTTCTTTCATTCTTTTCTTTGTTTCATTTCCTTCCTCCCTCTCTCTCTCTTTCTCTCTCTCATTCTCTCTTCCTTTCTTCCTATTAATGTCTTTGAGAGAACTCTTCGAATTGGACTGCTTACAGTCCTCTGTCCTTGCAGCAAGTTTGAAACAAAACTTGTAGGCATGCTTGTAGCCAATTTGTAGAAAAAGTTGTACTGTTGTACTGTCTACAATAATTAGACACCACAACCTCCTGGTTTTCCTCCTCCTTTATTTGCTTCTCTACCTGAGTCTCCTTTGCTGATGCTCCCTCCTCTCTGACCTCTAAATATTAGAGCATCCAGTGCGCTTCTCCATCTCTACTTCACTTCCTAGGCCATCTCTTGTGGCCCATAGCTTAACTACTCTCCATCTGCTTTCAGTTCCCAAATTAGTATCTCCAGCCCTGACCTCTCCCCTGAACTCCAGACTCATCCTTCCACCTGCTCAGACGACATCTGCACTTGGTGTCTAACAGGCATCTCACATTTCACCTTTCCAGACTGAATCCCTGGATTCCTTCCTCCAGAAACCTACTCCTCCCTCAGTGATGTACGTCCGAGAAATTAGGACCATCATTCACCCTCCTGTTCAGATCAAACCCTTAGAGTCACCTGACTCCTGTCTCTATCTCATGTCCCACATCCAATCCATCAGCTCTACCTTCAAAACAGAAACTCATGAGTCCAAGCCATAACCTTCTCTTTCTTGGATATTGCAGTAACCTCCTAAGTGACCTGTGCCTCTTCTGCCCTGACCCTTAATAGATTCTGCTGCAAATAGTAGCCAGTGCTCCTTATAAAGCTTAGATCATGGCCTCTGCTCAGAAGCCTCCAATTGTTTCCTGGCTCACTCACAGTAAAGTCTGCAGTCTTTACTGTGGCCTTCAAGGCCCTCCCTCATCTGGCCCCACTCACTTCCTGACCTCATTCCTAACACTCAGCCCCTTGCTCAATCCATGCCAATAGGCACACAGAATTCTCCGCCAACAATATTCACAGAGCTGGCTCCCTCACTGCACCGAGTTCTTTGTTCAAGGGGTGCCTTCTGCCATTATCCCCATGCCTGCATCTCCAATGATATCCTTAGAATAGATTCCCAACTGTTAGAAGGGGGTTAATGAATGTGAACATTTGAAACTTCTTTTGCATGGTTTGGAAGGTGCTTTCCTGAAAGTTTGCACATGTTTATACTATCATTGTGAGCATACCAATGCTATAACACTAACATTATAATTAAATATTAGCATAAAATAATATCATCAATTTTATAGATCACAAATAATACGTTGATCTTTTCATTTATATCTTCTTAAATTACTTATGAAATTAAATATTTTTATAAACCTGTAGGTCATTTTATTATAGTTGTTTGGTGAATCTCCCTTTTATATCTTTTATCACTCACATTTCAAGTTTATGCCTTGGGGTATTTTTCTTTTTTTTATTGTGGTAAATAAACATAACATAAAATTTACCATTTTAACCATTTTTAAGTGTGCAGTTCTGTGGCATTAAGTGCATTCACAGTGCTACATGACCATCACTACTATTCATTCCAGAACTTTTTCATCATTCCAAACAGATACTCTGTACCCATTAAATAATGACTCCTCATTTTCCACTACCTCCAGCCCCTGAAAACCACTGTTCTGCTTCTGACTCTATGAATTTGACTACTCTAGGTACCTCATACAAGTGCAACAATAGGATATCTGTCTTTTTGCCTATAATTTACTCCACTTAGCATAATGTCCTCAATATTCATTGTCACTGACATTTAGCAGTCCTGAAAGTTGGTATGTTGTAGCATGTATCAGAATTTCCTTCCTTTACAAGGCCAAATAATATTTCATTGTATGCATATGCCATATTTTCTTTATCCATTCATCTATTGTTGGACATTTAGGTCCTTTCCACCTTCTGGCGATCGTGAGTGATGCTGCTATGAACAGGAGTGTAGAAATATCTATTCAAGTCCCTGCTTTCAGTTCTTTGGGGTATATAGCCAGTAGTGGAATATCTGAATCATATGGTAATTCTATGTTCAATTTTTTGAGAAAGGGCCATATTATTTTCCACAGCAGCTGCACCATTTTACATTCTCGTCAGCAAGGCACAAGGGTTCCAATTTCTCCACATCCTTGCTATCACTTTCTGTTTTCTTCTGTTGTTGTTTTATAACATCCGTCCTAATGGGTATGAAGTGGTATGTCATTGTGCTTTTGATGGAAGTGTTGGGTTTTTATTTCTGATTTACAGGAGCTCCTTTCTTTAAAACTTTTGGCACTGTTTATTGCAAATATATTCCTGGTTTGTTCTTTGCCTTTTAATTTTGTGTGCAATTTTGAATATCAGGTTTTGTTGTTTTTCTGTAATCAAATCTATTGATATTTCCTTAGCATCATCTTACCTTTCTTCTAAGTCTTTCCCTCTCCTTCTCTCTGATAAATATTTACTTATACTTCTTATTTTCTTTGTCATTTAAATCTTTAATCTATCTGACATTAGGTAGTGGTAAGACATAAGGTAAAGGTCTAATCGTGTATGTCACTCATGTCATCACAGTAAATTGTTCCAGCATCATTTATCAAGTAAGCTTTCCTTTTCCTCTTACAACAGTTACTAAGTTCTTCATATATGCTAAGATCTGTGGGTGGCCCTGTGAGGTGCCTCCCAGACCCCAGTCCTGGAAGGCAGAATCTATCCCCCAGCTGCTGGAAGACAGCCTCTGCTTTGAGGGTAGCCTCCTCGAAAGAAAATTGCCTCACCCAAGGTCCCGCCTCCTTCAGGGGCAGTTTGTTTGCATCCAGGGACTGGTCAACAAGAGGGTTTCAAGGTCCAGCCACTTTGCCCCAATGCAGGGTAATGCTGAAGTGCCATCCCAGCCCCCATGTGACCTCTGGGTTGCTTGAGGCTTTTGTTGGGCCCTTACCACAGATGGACTGCTCCCTCTGCTCAGGCCCGCTTCCTTCCCATCCCTTAAATTCTACAGGTGTTGATCCCAAAATGATTCCCTATTAAACATTCTGCAGGCTACTCTTTAGAATCTGTTTGTGGACTTTTGTTTCATTAATTTACTAAAATTAGCACCATGTATTTCGGTGTTTGTAGTTTTAGAATTCAGGGGGCTTTTTGCGTTCTTAGTTGTCACACTCTGAATCCCTAAAGTTAGCATGTTACGTAGTAAACAAAAACACCAGCACGCAAAAATATTCACTGATGAACAAGAAATGAGGCCCCACCCAAACGTCACCTTTCACTCAAAAGTAGCATCTTCATTTCCCATCTCAACTGTAATGTAAAACAATGCCAAGTGCAGGTATAATGAAAACTTACAGCAAAGTCAAAATTAAAATCTTGCAAAAGAAGCAGAATTTAATGATGTTTATAGAAGTGATATTAGAATACCATTGAAGTCACCCAAAGGCCATGAACCGATAAGGAGCTAGTCTAAAACAGCTAAACATTGAAGAAGGGACAACACGGTAGGCTCTTCAAAAAGAATGGCCTATGGCTTCCCTGGTAAATTCTAAACACATTAAAGAATGAACACTCATCCTTCTCAAATTCTTCCGAAAAACAGAAGAAGGAAGACTTTGTCCAATTCATTCTATGAGTTCAGTATCGCCATGATACCAAAGCCAGATGAAGACATCACACACATACAAACTACAGACCAGTATCCTTCATGGATATAGATGCAAAAACCCTCAACAAAATACTGGAGAACTGAAACCGGGGCATATTAAAGGATTACACACCAGGATCAAGTAAGATTTAGCCCAGGAACGCAAGAGTGGTTCAACACACAAAAGTCAATCAACGTACTACACCATATTAATAGAGTGCAGGGAAAACACAGCATGATCATCTCAATGGCGAATAAGCATTTGGCAAAATCCAACACCCCTCTGTGATTAAGACACTCACACACCAGGGATAGAAGGGAACTTCTTCAACCCGATAATGGGCATTGATGAAAACCCCACAGCTAACATTGTACTTGATGGGGAAGGACTGAAAGCTTTCCCTGTAAGATCAGGAACAAGACAAGTGTGCTTGCTTTTGCCATTTCCATTTAACACTGTGCTGCAAGTTCTAGCCAGAGCAGTTAGGCAAGAAAAACAAACAAAAGCATCCACACTGGAAAGGAAGAAGTAAAACTATATCCATTTGCAGATGACATGATCTTGTATATAGAAAACCCTAATCAATACACACACACCCACACCCACCCACCCACCCACACACACACACACACACACACAGAGCTAACAAATGAGCTCAGCGAAGTAGCAGCATTATTCATAGTAGCCAAAAACAGGGAAACAACTCACATGTCCATTAGATGATGAGTAGATAAAACAAAATATGACATATCCGTATGACAGACTATTATTCAGCCATGAGAAGGAATGAAGTACTGATACATACTATGACATGAATAAACCTTGAAAACATGCTCAATGAAAGAAGTCAGATGCAAAAGGCCACATATTGTATGATTCTCTTTAGATGTACCATCCACAAGAGACAAAACCGTACAGACAGCAAGTAGATTAATGGTTGCCAGGGGATGGGAGGAAGGAGGAATTGGGAAGTATGAGGCTTCTTTTTGGGATGATGGAAAGATTCTGCAATTAGATTAATGAAGATAGTTGTACAACATTACAAATACGTTAAGAACCTCTGATTTATGCACTTTAAAAGAAGAAAATGCTGAATTTTATGTTATGTGAATTTTATCTCAATAAGAATTTGTTGAAAAGAGAGAGCACGGCTTTTAAACATCAAATGATTGAGGAGTCCTGGGGAAAAAACGGTGAATCTCAGGTTTCTTTTGCGTATTTTTAACTGTCAAAAATGACCCTTACTGAGAAAGCCAAACTGAAGGGAAAGGTGTCATATCACATTATCATACAATTTTGTGAGGGAAATTAAGGCAAAAACATGAAACGAAGGAACCTGTGTTCTTCTTGGCTCTAAAAACCAGTGTTTGAGAGGTAGCAGTCCAAAACTGTCAAGAGAAGAATTGATTGGCTGGTCCAGCTCGTCCTCTCTTGCCACAGCTGAGCTATGAATGGGCTGGCCTTGAGTCAGGGCATCGCCCTGGACTAGTCACGGGTCACCCTGCACAGAAGATAGCCACTGAGGGACTTTGGGTGGGGCAGAAGTACCCCGTCACAGCTAAAGTCCTCCCCCTCACCCACACCCTGCCATTCCTCCCGCCATCCTCAGCCATCCTGAGAATTCGCCAGTCTCCCCTGGACCTCACAGCCCCTACAACCCAGCTGTGGGAGCACTGAGTGTCAGCCCAGCCGCCTCCCTTCCCGACTCCCTCCTGCTCTTCAACTCCCCTCTCTTGCCTCCCCCACCCCCAACTCTGTCCTGAAGAAGTTTTGGAGAACATCCTCAGCACCCTGTTATCGGCTCTGGAGCAGGCTAAGGTTCAGGGCTTTGGCCCATTAAGCTCAAGGCCTCTCGCTGGCTAGAGATGAATGACCCAGGGAGTGCTCTGTGCACATAGTTTGAGGAAGCTGAGTCAGCCTGTGTCTTTGTCAGGGCTGCCAAGGGGGTGGACCCTCTGGGGCTCAGTGCCCTTGATTCTTTGTTGTGCCTTTATCCCCACCGCAGGAGGTAATGGGGCCCCTGAGACTCCTGGTTCCCTGCTTTGTCCTGTCCCCAGCATGTACTTTAGGAGGAGGCTGAGAGAGGGAGAGGATTCTGTTGACCCTGGGGAGATACTTGGAGGTGTTCGCAGACAGGACGAGGGAGTCCTCTTGGCACCACAGCAGTAACTGCTTCCTCTGATCGCATCTACTCCCCAGCCAGGGCAAGAGCCGCCTCTACTTTCCCAGAATTCACTCTCTTGACCCCCTATGAGTCCTTTCCTTACCATCAAAAATCTTCACCCGAACCTCAACAGAGCCCCTATAGCAGGTCCCTTCAGCTCTCTCCATACCTCCACAGCTTTCTATCCAATCTGATGTCATAACCTCTCTGAAACTCAGTTTCCTTAACTGGAAATTGGGAATAAAGATAGTATTTACCTGATAAGAGTGTTTATAAGATTGAAATGAGATCAGGATCATATTGTATTTCACACAGCACCTGGTGGACCATAAAAGCTTAATACACATTAGTGGCTGCTGTTGCCATGATTTTATTATTTTATAAGTCATGCAACCAATTCTAAGGAGCACTGAGTATGTGTGAGGCCCTGTGCCAGGAACCTAGGGTCACACTCTTTGGCCTCAGATAGGTTTAAATCTATTCTGAGAGATAAGAGAAATCACCAGTCAATAAAATAGTTCATAAGCATATAATCGGCTTATAAAAATTGTCAGTTTTTCAAAATGTGTCAAAATGCTCAGAAATCTCACTCAGGACCTCTGCCCCTGAAATACAGCCTCCCTCGCATTTGCTGCAACCTTCGCTGCTGTGTGGCTGGATAAGCCCGTCATCCACATGTGGTGGGCCGGGCTTTGGGAAACCCACAAGGGCCTCATCTGGCTTTTCCAGCTGGTCCTCCCTTCCACATGCCGGGCCAACAGCACCAACACAGCCTACGCCTCAGCCCTGACTCTCCAATTGCCAGGGCACCAGAGCCTGAGCTCCAGACAGGTTCTGGGGGAGGGAGGGTTGCTGTCCAGGAGGTCTTGCAGGGAGGATTGAGAACTCTGTCCCTACCACTGCCCTAGAAGGCTCCTTAGTAGGGGAAGTAGATGGGGGTGGGCCAGGGGCAAGGGGTGGCCAAAGGCATTTGTGGGAGGGAGGCAGGAGGGACCACACCTAGGGACAGGGAGGAGTCAGGAGCCAGGGAACTCAGCCAGCAGACAGGATCCAATTCCTCCGGGGTGAACTCTGAGAGAGATCCTGGGAACTTGTGCGCACAGAAGGCTCCAAGAGGGAAAGAGCCAGAGAGGAAGACCGGCCACTCCACCTACCTGTGGCCTGAGTCCTCTGGGAAAGGCCAGCAGGCAACAGGGCCAGTGGGAGCCGCCTCCCTCAGGGCCCCTCCTGCCTACCCCTCCTTGTCCTTCAGTGCCTGCCTGCAGAGATGGAGAGGGAGAGAAGATCACGCAGTCAGGCAGGACTCAGATAAAGCTGGACCCCAGGCGAGTGAGAGCACCAGGCCCTGAGCCAGTAGCCAGTTGATAAGGAGCGGTGGCCCCTATGGCTCTGGCCTGTCCCTCCCTCCCTCCCAGGGCCCTTTGGCTCCCAGCACACAGCGTGAGACAGGACTGATAATGGTCTGGCTGTCCATGAGGTCCTCAGGGACACAGTGGGTTTGGCCCAGTGCATGAGCCCTCGGAGCCTTGGTTTTGCACGCCAACTGGAGAAAGATAGATCCCAGAGGTGGGGACTCTGGGGGACTTGCACAGGACCCGAACAGTTGGGGACCCATCCCTGGCGCTAAGGCTCCTGAGGGTGCTAAGCTCTTTCTCTGAGACCCTGCTCTTTCTCCACAGCCAGCCTCTGGGCTGCTGCCTCAATGGAAGTGGAGAGAATGCACTGTGGGCTTTTTGGACACCACAGCCAGACCTGCCTGTGGCCTGCGTGGCAGCCTGCCTGACACCCTAGCCTGGGCCAATTCTCCCTTCCCTACAGGTCTTGAGGGGAAATGGCCAGGCTTCCTGAACCCAGGAGTGTTTGAGGGAGTGTCAAGTAACTGGTGTCCCTTCTGGTACCCTCCCCCTTCCCCAAGTCCCCATATTCTGAAGGCAGGCTGATGTCTCTCCAGGTACACGGCAGATCTTCTGGACATACTGAAAACCAGCTACAGCATCCCCTCTGCCTGCTTCTCTCTCCCGCCCACCGCAGCCCAGCTTCTGAGAGGTGAGTCAGGGACCCTCCCCAGAGGGAAGTGAAGGGAGGAAATGAGCATCCCAGCGGGAGTCAGGACAGCTGAGAGGAGCTGAGGAGAGGTGGTCCTGAGCTGGCCAGCCTGGAGAGCCTGGGAGGATGGCTGGCCCAGTGTCCGTCGTGGTTAAGGCCTTGGAGAAGAGCAACTCCTCACGGAGCCAGTGGGTCAAAGAAGGGACGTGACAACATAGCCCGGGAGACAAACTTGCATGTGGGGCCTCCCACAGATCCCAGGCTCAAAACTCTCAAACAGGGGACACTGGCCTGGAGCAGTGAACTTAACCACTGGGCCATCAGGTCAGCCCCTAATCAGCATATTTTTTAAAACGACTTTTTATTGAGCAAATACTACACGCCAGGTGCTGTGCTAAGAGGTTTAATGAGAGGATAAATAAGCTGTCCAAGGTCCTAGAGCAGGAAGGAGAATTTCGCTTTGAACTCAACTGTCTCTGACTCCAGAGCTTACGATCTTAACCTCCCCGGAAACAAATACGCAAAAAGGAAAATAATTTTGGGTTGGGGACTAGCTAGGATTATGACTCATCCACTTTTTTTCAAAATTTTAATGATGTGATATTGTTTGCATTGTTTAAAGAAGGAATCTTCGCTATTTCAGAGACAGTGGGAAATGTGCTAGTTGCTAAAGGTATAGTTGTTTTCAAAACGGTCGGCTAGACAAGCATTTCCCAAAGTGTGTTCCTGGAATAAGAATCCCGAGGAGCGCATCGTGAAAACAGAGTCGGCAGAAACACAAGTTTTGTACAAGCTGTGGTCTATGACATCCTTTTGGAAATTAATAATGTAAATCAGATTAAAAGGTCCAGTATGCTCTGCAGGAAAGAAACACGTTTAACTTTGTTTAAGGCATTTCTTTTGTCTAAGGCAGATCTTTAGGCGATAGAACACTTTTGTCCCATCATATCTATTAAGATGATGCAGTCAAATACGGTGGGGGACAATTTTCTAAGAAGACAAATGAGTGTGATGGAGCGAGGGGTGGCAGGCTATGGGTGCTCAGGCCCTGCTCTCTCTCAGCTTCTGCGCTGTGGAGGTGCACACAGGAGCCTGTAGTTACTGCGGGTACTAGAAAGAGTCGAGTGCCCAAGCCAGCACTCACAAGACACTGCACAAGCACTTCTGTACTGAACAGTCAGGACATGCCCATCCCCACCTTCATCAACCGAAACAACCCTTTAGGGCTGCATTTGATTGTCTGTATCACTCCACGCTCTCTCCCGTATCCACGTGAACACACACCAAGAGTGAGTGTGTATAATGGTGAAGAATACGGGCTTAGCCTCAGGACCCCTGGGTTTCAATCCAGCTCCTTCTTTTCCAGGCTGTGTGACCCTGGGCAAGGTGCTTAACTCTCTCAGCCTAGTTGCCTGGAAAAGCCTATGCAATGGAAATGACAATAGCAATTGTCACGGGGTCATTTCTTTCATTCAAGAAATAGTCACAGACAGTTACTGCTCCAGGCAGTTGGATGGTGGAACGGAGAACAAGCCCCAAAGAGTCCCTGCCTTCGTGGAGCTTACACAATGGTGGGAGGACGGATGGTGGGGGCAACGTCACACAGGGCCGGGGGGAGGCTAGCTGAGCAGGGGCATTGAAGCAGAGAGCTCAGAGATGAGAACGAGCCAGCCACACGCAGCTCAGGGAGAAAAGCTGAGCAGGCAGAGGCCACCTGGAAAGTCCTGGAGGTGGGAATAGCTCACATAGTTGCAACATGGAGGAATCTCAAACTCATTATGCTAAGTGCAAGACACCGCAATCAAAAGGCTATGAGTCCATTCACATGAGACTCTGGAAAAGGAAAGACTAGAGGGATAGAAGACAAATCAGCGGTTTCCAGGGGCAGTAGGTACCGGGAGAAACTGACTACAAAAGGCCTTAAGAGAATTTGGGGGGGTGATGGAACTGTTCCAAATCTTAATTATGGTGGTGGTTACAGGACTGCATGCATCTGTCAAAACTCCTATAACTAGGCACTAAAAAAGCGTGAATTTTACTCCATGTTAAAAACAAAAAATCTTGTTTTGGCTCCCAGGTTTCCACGGCACCAAGACTAATGCTCCACCGGAACTTCTGGGCTGTTTCCCTATGGCCAATCCCTAGCAGTCCACTTGATTTTCCATCCACTTTCTGCTCCAATTACAACTTGCTCCTCAGCATCTTATCAATATTCGACAGACTTGCCATCTTCCCGGCCTTTTTGCATGCTGTGCCCCTCACCTGCAATTCCCTCCCCTCGGCCTTCTGCCCCTCTAAACCCTCTACACCGTGGTGCTCTGAAGCCTCCAGTCCCTTGCAGAGTCTGTGCTGCACACCGGAGGGCAGGCTCCTCTCTCAGTGTTCCAGGGCGTCAGGCGGGAGTTATTCTGACTTCAGGTTCCTTACCAACAGGAGCGCAGGATGTGGCCTTACTCACCTCCACGCCAAGCGCTCAAAATAATGCACGCGCGGCCTAGCACACAGTAGGCCCTCGATGCAGTGCACGCGGGAGGGAGAGGGACCCCGGAGCCCCAGAGGAGGTGAGATCTGAGCTGAATCTGTGTCTGAAGGGCTAACGAGGCACCTTCGAGGGAGGTCAGGCCATGAGGACCGGGGCGGGGTAGAAAGAGTGGCAAGTGTGGCGGTCCAGGAGGCGCAAGGTGACCGCCCAGAGCCCGCTGTCGTGGCGCCCCCGGGGACCCGCGTACCTTGTCCTCGTAGGAGCGCTGGGCGGCGCTCACCGACCTGGCCTTCATCAGCAGAAGCACCAACAGAGGCACAGGGAGCCAGTGGCGGATACCGCCACCATGATGCTGCCCACGAGCTAAGGAGCTGCGCCCCCAACGGTCCTCCTCGGCCCCGCCCCTCACCCCGACTCCGCCCCTAACGGACCCGCACACGACCAGCCAGTCCATCCTCTCCCCACCCTCCAACTCCTGGTAAACCTCACCCCACCCTGCCGACCTGGTCTCGGTGCCACCCTCAGCACCCTCCCCCCAAGACAGGGCTAGATTCTCCAATTGCCACAGTGCCTCCTAGCCCCACCCATCTCCCCGACCCTACCATCCTCACCTGGTCCAGACTGCTCCTCCTCACCCTTCTCTCTCTCTAACCTGGCCCACCAATCGCTCCGCCCCTGGCACCCCGCCACTCGGCTGTCCCCGCCCTCCCCACTGCTCCCCAAGTGGGCCCAGCAGACTGGCGGTGATGGGATGACCCTATCCATGCCCAAGGGCAGGTGAGTCGTGCGCACCAGGAAGACCACGGAGGTGACCAGCAAGCTGCCCGAGGAGAGGCATAGGGACAGGATGGGCAGCATGAAGAAGCCAAAGTTGCACTGACCGATGCTGTTGTTGACACACTTGCAGTGATGTTCTAAGTCCTGGGCAGAGGGAAGGGGGCAGCGTTCTGGACACCAGAAGAGGACAGGTAAAGCTCCCCGGGCCAGGCCTACAGCCAGTGTGGGGCCCCTGGGCATCTAGTGTCAGCGAGCCCTGGGGTAGGACAGGGGTGCCTTTTCTCCCCCTGGCCTGACCAGGCTTAGCATAGATGTGGATGCTCCTGGGCGTGTGAGCACGTGGGTCGGCAGGGGCCAGCCTCCCAGGACAGGTGCCGGCAGGGAGGCAGTGAGCTGCATGAGCGACGAAGACTGGCTGGGAGTTACTGCCACCCTTGGCCTTGGCAGTCCTGGAAGTGGTTTGAGGCCTGCTGCTGGTCCCCTGTGCAAGTGGGCCTCTTGAACCGGCCAGGTGCTGGGCAGGTGTGGGTGGGGGCCGGAAGGGGCAGATGAGAGGCGCTCACCTAACACAAATGTTTCACCAGGGGCACGGGTACGTCCGCGGCGGGCGGTGGAAGCAGCACTGTGAGCACCACGCACGCAGAAGGCTGTGTGGTTCACCCATTCCACATGCACCGTCCTGGGGCCCTGTTCGTTGGAGCCTGGCATGGGAAGAGGATTGTGCAGCAGCAGGAGCACTTCATCAGTCTGCTGCTGGCGGGAGTCTCGGACAGCCCTGCAGCATCACAGGGCTCCGGAAAGGGTGGGGAGGAGGTGGGCAGGGGAATCCTAGTCCCCACTGAGAAAGCTGACCAAACTCGGAGAGGCTGGCAATCCAAGGGAAGGTAGACTTCCAGCCAGAGGAGTCTGTGATGACTCAGGCCTTTGGAACTGTGATTGATGCTGTAAGCAGTGTGTGCAGTGGGAAGGAAGAAGACAGAACTGAGTGGTTGCCAAGAGCTGGCTTCTCTCGCTGGCCTGCCCTGCCGTCCCCTCCAGAGCAATTGGAAAGCCTCCAGACTGCAGTTTTTTCACATCTTGGTGGCTTGGGAAATGAAGCACCAGAAGCAGGGCCCAAGCAAAGGGGATAGGGGTTGACGGGGTCTTGAGACCCACGGAGGTGAGAGGAGGAGCACTTTAGGAATCATCCCTGCATGCAGGAGCCTTTAGGGTGCTACCTCCTTAACCTAGGGCCCGAGAGCACACCTTGATGCAAGATGTCAGAGTCTGAGAAGTTCAGGAAAACCAGACTGCTGAAGGTGAGGACGAACAATGGGAGGCCTGTGACAATGGGAAAGAACCACTCCCCACTCTGGGCCAGCCATCTGCAACTGAGACCAGAGTAGGACTCAGTCCTGATCCCGGGGGGCCCAAGCTTCTCGGGGGACTCAGTCCACCTGGTCAGGACTCACCGACGTCAAAGCCTGCTCTAAATAGCCAGAGTAGTCACAGATCCAGAGCGGCTCCACCAAATGTCACCCAATATTACCAGCCACCAATAGCTCCCAAAGGCACCGAGCACTCTATGCCTCTGTGCCTTTGCATATTGGGTTCCCTCTGCCTAGAATATCCTCCCTTCCCTGATGCCTCTTCTACACTTCACCTGTCCGGACTCTCCTGATCTGTTTTCCTTTCTGACTCTCTGTAAGAAAACTGCCGGCTTGTGTGGGAGACTCACGGGAAACCGAAGAAGAGTCCGTTGACACAGACCAGCAGGACTCCAGTGAAGGCAGCCAGCAGGCTCGGGTCGAGCCAGGGAAGCGGGACCTGAGGCGGGGGACGAGACTCCTTCATGAGGGGCATGCCATCCTGCCAGAGCCGTGTGGCCGGACCTCCGGTGCCCACAGGACCCCACCCCGATACTGCCTCCGAGAGCCCTATGTCCACAGTGACCGCTGAAGCCATAGTGAGCTCAGAAGCCACAGCCCAGGGTGGAAGGCAAGAAGCCCCAGCGTGGCATCACAGAGGATGAAGAGGTCTGGGCTAGGGGCTCTGTAGCCTGTGACTGCCACTTCCAACAGCCACCCCCCAACCCTCAACTGTGCCGGGGAAGGAGAGGTCCTGCCCTCTGAGGATGGCCTCCACACTACAGGAGATTAGAGAAACTCCTGGGGAGAAGAAGTTGATTTCAATCTCCGTTTCACGCAAAGCGCTAATCGAAGCAAACAGTGCTCATTGCTCATCTGTCTCCAGGTTTTCTTTTGTACTATTCTGAAATTATACTTTGGGGGAGGGGGCAGCAAAATAATTTTGCAGGCTTCCTCATTTCCAGGCGTTTCATGACACAATTCTGCTCAATGAGATATGAGTGGATGTCTGTTCAGGGTTTCTAGAACAGCTTTTGCCTTCCTGATAAAAGGGGGAAAGGACACAGTTGGCAGAGCTCTGTTCCTTCTTCCTGTCTTGAACCCAGATGTGCTGGCCGGGGGTGCCCCCTTTGACCCGTTAGCCAACACCTCCACAAGCTACACAGACAACAGTGAGGACCTTGTTGAGTCACTGCCCCAGCCTTGACTCCCTCCCTCTGAACTGCTTATTATGTGAGAAAATAACCAGCCTCTCTCTTACCTGCAGCTGATAGTTGTCATTCGTTTTAGCCACTGAGCGTCTGAACCCCTCTGTGTTTGGATGATTCCCCCAACTGGGAGTCAGGTGCCACTAGTCAGCCTCAGAGCTGCTACCACCAACCGACGGGGAGTCTTGGCCGACAGGCAGCCAATGCACACATTTTCAGAGCTCCCGCGTGTTGAGGTGTAGTGTCCATTTTGAAGGTCACTTTAATTTCAACAGTGATTGTATTTTTCCTGAACCTGGATAAAATGTGTAATTCCAAGGTTCCTACTTGGCTTTGAAAAAGGCTGATATTGAATGGGAGTAATTGAATTGGAACATTCTGAGGAAATTACTTTGATTAAAAACAGAGAGCAAAAGTCCCTCATGGACACATAATTATTGTTACTTTTATTTTCCTGTCTACAGAAACATATTTTTTCTTCATCACATTCAAATTAAGAGGTTAAAATTCAAGGCCGGTCCCGTGGTGCAGTGGTTAAGTGCGCGCCCTCTGGTGCTGGCGGCCCGGGTTCGGATCCGGGGCGGGCACCGACGCACTGCTTGTCAGGCCATATGTGGCGGCCTCCCAAATCCAATTGAGGTGGATGGGCACAAATGTTAGCCCAGGGCCAGTCCTCCTCAGCAAAAGGAGGAGGATTGGCATGGATGTATGGATGTTACCTCAGGGCTCATCTTCCTCACATACACACACACACAAAATGCATGCAGTGAGAATACTGTCTTCTACCTGGTGAGAACATATTTTAAATACTAAAGTTGAAACCTTTAGATATTTTCATTTGTTATCATACAACTGTATATAGGTATGCACATTTAAAATATCTACATATTGAAATATACTAAAATTACTTTTTTAATGGTGTAGGGATAATAGACAGGAAGACCTGGTGGCTTGGAAGAGAAATGATCTTTGTAGAACAGTCTCTTTTCATCCCGATCCACTAAAAACTTATTAGTTTCTGCCTATTCTAGTCATGGTAGAGACTTATTATCTCACTTAACCTCAATGAGTAATCATAATTATAAGCAAATTAATAGAATGATAAAAGAGAATTAAGAGAATGATAGGAGATTCCTCACTTCTGAAAAAACTGAAAAGGCTGAGTGCTTGTTATGTTACCTGCTGCTGTGCCATCTACAGGATAGTTAGTCTGCTTAATAACACAGCCGACACTATGACCATTTCTTGTCCTCACACACCTCTACTCATATAGGGCAACAACTCTTTGAGGTTGCTATTTTCTGATACCGGGCCCCAAATTCAGAAGAATAAAATAGACCTTGTGTCTTGTTGGCTGCTAGGTAACACCAGAGGCTCGCTCCCCACCCACCCCCAGAACCCGTGACATGGCACTCTCAGGCAGCGAACGCTGTGAGAAACATCGAGTTGGAATTAACATGCTTCATATCTCCTTCATGTGCTCAACGATTTTGTAAGAGCTGCCCTATTGATTGGGACCACCTTGTGGGGTAAACTGATAAATTCAAAAGAAGATTGAAAATTGGTTTTGCGTGGGTAAAAGGTGTGGTCAGGGGGCTATGACCATGTTGAAAGGACTAGAGCTCTCACGCAGAGAGGACTAACTCTGCTCTCCGTCTCTTGTGACACTTGTGTGTGTGCATGTGTATGTGAATGTGAAGTTTGTTTGCCTGTTTCAGGGGTTTTGTTCTAGGTTATGGGAGTTTGTTCGGAGGGAGCCCCAATTTGTTGAAAGGACTAACTCTTGGCTCCATCTGTTCTGACACTTGTGTGGACATGTGTGAATGCAGGTAATGTGTGTGTGTGAGTGGTGCCATAATGGGAAACTGGGATTTGACTCCCAGTGGCAGCCCTCTGGGTCATGTATAGCAAAACTGGGATGTTTCCAGTTATAAACCTGTGAAAAAAAAAGATGAAACTTAACCAAATTTGGGGTCTCAGCTTCCTCTCGTGGTCTCACAGATGCTAATGAAAACAAGTTAACAGAAGAATAAAAACAAGCTGAGAGAAAAAAAAAAGGGACTCTTCCCAGCAAGTTGGAAATTTTTAAAGGTTTATTTTTTTTATGTTTTTATTTTAAGGGAAACTAAGGTAAATAAGACGCATATTAAAAGGGGGAAAAACAAAGAGGAATCAGAAAAGGAAAGAGTCACAGGACTCATCACAGCAGGATGGAAATCTTTAGCTAGTTATTAAAAGGAAAAATGGGATAAATAAAACAGACATGAATGAGGCTAACATAAAGGTTTTCATAAAACACCGCCTAAAGTTAGGTGGGCTGAAAGGACCCCCTACTGGCCCCGCAAGATTAAAAGACCTCAGACAGGCCTGTTCTAGTCACCCCAGGTTGGAAAAATATATATATTTTTAAGCCAGAAAGCAGGAAATCACAATGAGAAATCTGACCAACAATTGTTGGGGGCAACACTTCGGCTGCTAATCTTGATAAGATCATAAAGATTATAATGTTTGAGCTAATATTATATGAAGAGGTCATGTCAACTTCGCCTGGATGTTTTTTCGGAAACGGATGTTACGTCTGGCTGGGAATGCTTTCCCTACACAATATTATAAGACAGAGACTTATTGATGGAACCCTAATGAAAGCGATGATGAGAGGTATAAAAATTGATAAAATTGAATTAAATGTCGTTGAAAAATTAGTACAGTTAAATGGGCTTTACGTAAAATGATTACATCTCTTTTGCCTGATGCATTATAGTATTTTTTTTTTTTTTGGATCCAACTATTCTTTTTATTTATTTATTTATTTATTTATTTATTTATTAATTTTTTGTTTATTGCAGTAACATTGGGTTATAACATTGTAAAAATTTCAGGTGTACATCATTGTACTTCTATTTCTGCATAGATTACATCATGTTCACCACCCAAATACTAATTACAACCCATCACCACACACATGTACCAAATTATCCCTTTCACCCTCCTCCCTCCTCCCTTCCCCTCTGGTAACCACCAATCCAATCTCTGTCCCTATGTGTTTGTTTATTGTTGTTATTATCTACTACTTAATGAAGGAAATCATACGGTATTTGACCTTCTCCCTCTGACTTATTTCACTTTGCATTATACCCTCAATGTCCATCCATGATGTCACAAATGGCTGGATTTCATCATTTCTTATGGCTGAGTAGTATTCCATTGTGTACATATACCACAGCTTCTTTATCCATTCGTCCCTTGATGGGCACTTAGGTTGCTTCCAAGTCTTGGCTATTGTGAATAACGCTGCAATGAACACAGGGGTGCATGTACCTTTACAAATTGGTGTTTTCAAGTTCTTTGGGTAAATACCCAGCAGTGGGATGGCTGGATCATATGGTAGTTCTATCCTTGACTTTTTGAGGAATCTCCATACTGTTTTCCATAGTGGCTGCACCAGTTTGCACTCCCACCAGCAGTGTATGAGAGTTCCCTTCTCTCCACATCCTCTCCAACACTTGTTGTTTCCTGTCTTGTTAATTATAGCCATTCTGACGGGAGTCAGGTGATATCTCATTGTAGTTTTGATTTGCATTTCCCTGATAGTTAATGATTTTGAACATCTTTTCATGTGTCTGTTGGCCATCTGTATATCTTCTTTGGAGAAATGTCTGTTCAGGTCTTTTGCCCATTTTTTAATTGGGTTGGTAGTTTTTGTTGGTAAGATGCATGAGTTCTTTATATATTTTGGAGATTAAGCCCTTATCAGAAGTATGGTTTGCAAATATCTTCTCCCAATTGTTAGGTTGTCTTTTCGTTTTGTTGATGGTTTCCTTTGCTGTGCAGAAGCTTTTTAGTTTGATGTAGTCCCATTTGTTTATTTTTTCTATTGTTTCTCTTGCCCGGTCAGGCGTGGTGTTTGAGAAGATGTTGCTAAGACTGATGTCGAAGAGCGTACTGCCTATGTTTTCTTCTAGAAGTTTCACAGTTTCAGGTCTTACATTCAAGTCTTTAATCCATTTGGAGTTAATTTTTGTATATGGTGTAAGGTAAGGGTCTACTTTCATTTTTTTGCATATGGCTATCCAGTTTTCCCAACACCATTTGTTGAAGAGACTTTCTTTTCCCCATTGTATGTGCTTGGCTCCTTTGTCAAAGATTAGCTGTCCATAGATGTGTGGGTTTATTTCTGGGCTTTCGATTCTATTCCATTGATCTGTGTGTCTGTTTTTGTGCCAGTACCATGCTGTTTTGGTTACTACAGCTTTGTAGTATATTTTGAAATCAGGGAGTGTGATACCTCCAGCTTTGTTCTTTTTTCTTAGGATTCCTTTAGCTATTCGAGGTCTTTTGTTGTTCCATATAAATTTTAGGATTCTTTGTTCTATTTCTGTGAAAAATGTTGTTGGAACTTTGATAGGGATTGCATTGAATCTATAGATGGCTTTAGGAAGTATGGACATCTTAACTATGTTAATTCTTCCAATCCAAGAGCATGGAATATCTTTCCATTTCTTTGTGTCTTCTTCAATTTCTTTCAGAAATGTTTTATAGTTTTCTGTGTACAGATCTTTCACCTCTTTGGTTAAGTTTATTCCTAGGTATTTTATTCTTTTTGTTGCAATTGTAAATGGGATGGTATTCTTAATTTCTCTTTCTGCTACTTCGTTGTTAGTGTACAGAAATGCAACTGATTTTTGTATGTTGATTTTGTATCCTGCAACTTTACCATACTCGTTTATTACTTCTAAAAGGTTTCTGGTGGATTCTTTGGGGTTTTCTATATATAAAATCATGTCATCTGCAAATAGTGACAGTTTAACTTCTTCCTTTCCAATTTGGATCCCTTTTATTTCTTTCTCTTGCCTGATTGCTCTGGCTAGGACTTCCAGTACTATGTTAAATAGGAGTGGTGACAGTGGGCATCCTTGTCTGGTTCCTGTTCTTAGAGGGATGGCTTTCAGTTTTTCACCATTGAGGATGATATTAGCTGTGGGTTTCTCGTATATGGTCTTTATTATGTTGAGGTACTTTCCTTCTATACCCATTTTATTCAGAGTTTTTATCATAAATGGATGCTGGATCTTGTCAAATGCTTTCTCTGCATCTATTGAGATGATCATGTGATTTTTATTCTTCATTTTATTAATGTGGTGTATTACGTTGATTGACTTGCGAATGTTAAACCATCCCTGCATCCCTGGAATAAATCCCACTTGATCATGGTGTATAATCTTTTTAACGTATTGTTGTATGCGATTTGCTAGTATTTTATTGAGGATTTTTGCATCAATGTTCATCAGTGATATTGGCCTGTAATTTTCTTTTTTTGTGTTGTCCTTGTCTGGTTTTGGTATCAGGGTAATGTCAGCTTCGTAGAATGAGTTAGGAGCTTCCCCCTCCTCAATTTTTGGAAGAGTTTGAGAAGGATAGGTATTAAGTCTTCTTTGAATGTTTGGTAGAATTCACCAGGGAAGCCGTCTGGTCCTGGACTTTTATTTTTGGGAGGTTTGTGATTACTGTTTCGATCTCCTTACTGGTGATTGGTCTATTCAAATTCTCTACTTCTTCTTGATCCAGTTTTGGAAGGTTGTATGATTCTAAGAATTTATCCATTTCTTCCAGATTGTCGAATTGGTTGGCATATAGCTTTTCATAGTATTCTCTTATAATCTTTTGTATTTCTGAGGTGTCTGTTGTAACCTCTCCTCTTTCATTTCTGATTTTACTTATTTGTGCCTTCTCTCTTTTTTCTTGGTGAGTCTAGCTAAAGGTTTGTCAATTTTGTTGATCTTTTCAAAGAACCAGCTCTTGGTTTTATTAATTTTTTCTATTGTTTTTTTGGTCTCTGTTTCATTAATTTCTGCTCTGATTTTTATTATTTCCCTTCTTCTACTGCTTTTGGGCTTTGTTTATTCTTCTTTTTCCAGTTCCTTCAGGTGCATTGTTAGATTGTTTATTTGAGACTTTTTCTTGTTTGTTGAGATAGGCCTGTATCGCTATAAACTTCCCTCTTAGAACTGCTTTTGCTGTATCCCATAAATTCTGGCATGTCGTATTTTCATTTTCATTTGTCTCCAGGTATTTTTTGATTTCTTCTTTGATTTCTTCGTTAACCCAGTCGTTGTTCAGTAGCATTTTGTTTAATCTCCACGTATTTGTGGCTTTTCTGATTTTCTTCCTATAGTTGATTTCTAGTTTCATACCGTTGTGGTCAGAAAAGATGCTTGGTATTATTTCAATCTTCTTAAATTTATGGAGACTTGTTTTGTGGCCTAATATGTGATCAATCCTGGAGAATGTTCCATGTGCCTTTGAAAAGAACGTGTATACTTCGGTTTTTGGATGGAATGCTCTGTATATATCTACTAGGTCCATCTGTTGTAGTGTGTCGTTTAAGGCCAATGTTTCCTTATTGATCTTCTGTTTGGATGATCTATCTGTTGGTGTAAGTGGAGTGTTAAAGTCCCCTACTATTATTGTGTTACTGTCTATTTCTGTTTTTATGTCTGTTAATAATTGCTTTATATATTTAGGTGCACCTACATTGGGTGCGTAGATATTTACAAGTGTTATATCCTCTTGTTGGATTGTTCCCTTGATCATTATGTAATGCCCTTCTTTGTCTCTTTTTACAGTTTTTGTTTTAAAGTTTATTTTGTCTGATATGAGTACTGCTACCCCAGCTTTCTTTTCATTGCCATTAAAATATTGTGTCTCGCTGGGGAACGTTTCCCCTGCCTGATATTGTAAGGCCATATAAATCCACCCTTCAGCCAATGTTACTTAAACATGCTAAAGGAGACCTTACTTTAAAATGGCCAAAAGGGGGCAACTTCAGTTTACCCAAACTGGTGTATTTACATATGCAATTGGAAAAAGCCAGCCACAAAGTTAAACAACCAATGGGAAGCCTATTTAATCTTTTGAGGCTTCTAAAGGAAATCAGGAATAACTTCCTGCCTCTTTCAAAGAAAATAATTAAGTCATTAAACATGCCAGATTGGGGGATGCCAGGGGCCCTGCTAGGAAAGAAACCAAATCTCCTCTCTTGCTGAGCTTCCCCACTTCAACTCCCCCGAAATTCCTGAACTCAAGTTAAGCAAGTGCAAATAGGTAAACTTTTGAGGTCACTTGGAATCATAAGGGCCAGGCTGGGGAACTTCTGTTTCAAGACCACCTTAAGAGTCACCCTTAAAAGTGAGGATTCAAAAGCTCTCATAATGGAATGCAGTCTTGGAGTAATATGCAGAGGCTTCTCAAAGACAAAATGATGTCAAACACAGCTATGAAAAGGATCCTTACAACAAAAAAGAATCTTGAGGAAAAATCTTTGGCCATCTGAGCAGGTCCATTTGCTAGGGAGTAATTTGGATCCAACTGTTCTTCTGAGTTTCGTCCCTGCGACCTGGCTAAAGTTTTAAAGATCTCTGTTGGCATCTTTCTGGATGTAAGTCTCTCTCTCTCTATTTGTCTGCCTACAGATGATATAATTGCTAAAGCATCTCCATTTAATTGGCTTAAAGTAAGTGCTTATATAAATTCTTTCTAAATGTAATGGAAACTAACCCAAATGTCTTTCAAGTTAACATGATATAAAATGATCTTTGGTAAATAAAAGCTTATTGAAGTTTGTTGGTTTGATTAAAATAAATATGTTTTCAGAGTTATCAACATCAGATATGGTGTAAACGTGTTATGCTCGTGACAAAATTTGTCGGCAAACAATAATAACTTTCAATAATGGCTGATTTTGTCTGATGTCTCGTGAGGGTTTTGTAGGCAATCTAAACGTAAGTATTGGGAACAAGTAAACTAAATAGATGTGTAAACTAAATAAGGTGTTTTGGGGAACTTTTAACAGTGATCACATTATGGTGTATGTACTTCAAACAACTTAAGATGATGGCTAACGGCTTAATGTCACATGAAATTTTTGTGAGTAACCTAAACATAATTATTGGGAACAAATAATTTAGATAGATACAAATGGGTAAGAGGTTTGGGGTGCAATAATTATGTTTTATGGCCTATATGCTTGAAAAACTGCTTCGAAAATCTTTTCTGGTAACTTAAAACTTAAGAGTTTTGCTAAATTAAGTTAAACGATAAAATCTGTTGAGTACCTAGGTCATTTCTACATTAAAAACATATTAGAAATTGATTACTACTCATAGATTTGTCCACCTTTTGTTTCTGGTCACAGGGAAACTTAAAGATGCTTAAGTTGATTAATAAACGGGTTTTGTGCATGCTCAAAAACTTGCTTGTGAAAACACGTATTTCTAGAACCTCTGTCTACAAGGAAAATAAAATGTATGTTTTCAGTAAAGAGGCATGATGCATAGAGATATCTGTCCTAAAGTACAAGGAAAGACAAAATGAAGGCATGGGACAAATACCGAATGTAAAAAGTAAGCGACAGAAGTTTGCGAAAGGAAAACCCTGAGGAGTTCTGTGTACGGTCAAGTTGGCTGTGGTTGAAATGAAGTTAATTAAGTCAGTAAGTTTCAATATGAAAAGTAAGCTGGTGCAGAATTAGAATTTGGCTTTCTTTCTTCAAAAGATATTTCTCTTGAACTTTGGGTCGGCTCTTGATAAAGAGGTTATAAAAAGTTTTTCTTTACCTTTGAGTAAGTTTACCTAAAAGACAGAAAATCCATGTTTTGTGAAAATAATTTCCTATGTTCAAACAACTGAGGTCTCTCTATTAAGGTTTGCTGACTGCTTGAACTCTCTGTTGCCTTTGCTGATTCTGTTGTCTCCTTGATTAAATGAATAACTAAGCATTGTTTCCTACATGACCAAGTGTTTTAAACCTTTTTGATATTTTCGATGAACTTCCCCCCAAATTCAAGTCTTTCTTTTGACTTAAAAGAAAACTTTGAGAATTTCAATCAGCTCTGAGATGTTTCCAAGAATTTGTTCTCTCTTTCTACAAAGAGGAAGATGTAAACTCATGAAACATATTTGAGTACGTTAAATTACATGGGAAGCATTATCAAAAAAACCATAACAAGCTTTCCGAGGTAATATCGTGTGGGTAAATGTTATTAACATAGGTTTTCTTTTCTAAAAATTATCTAACATTCCAAAAATTCTGATCTGTCCTGGTTGTCAGTCATAATTCTAGTCATTATCTCAAAGTGTTGTATGTTACAGAAATAGCTGAGTGTCTTTGCCAATTTGCCATTTTTGAATGTTTGGTCATACGCAGGCACTTGTTTTACTCTCATGTTTCATCTTCAGAGAGATTCATGGAAAGGACCCTGACACTTGCTCTAAAATACAGGTTTCTGACAAACTTTCGGATTACAAAACTGATCTGGGTAGGAAATCACAAAACTGTAACTGAGAAATTAGTGGCCTCATGAAACTGCAAACAGAAGATCAAAAGTTGACATCGTAGGACTGAATAAATTGATGAGGATGATTATAATTTTTAAGACTCCCTGTTTGAAATATTGCTGATATTTAATGTTTTGTTTTTCCAGAGTCAGTAAACCTTTTTCTCTTTTCTCGTAAGCTAACTATGACTTACAGCAATTTGTAAGCAAAAGGGAAGCATTTCTCTTTTTCTCCGTTATCTTATGCCTCCAGCATTTAAAAACTCTTCAAGAGTAAGTATTCTTATTTTCATGGCAATATAGTTATTTGTATAAGTTCAATAAGAATCTGTTTCCCTTACAGCAGGGCAGAATTAGAAACGGGTTATATTGCCAAGGCTTTGACTGGAATGTCATATTTGACAGAAACATACACAAACTTGGATATGACCGTACAAATTTGAGAAGCAAACACTGGACTTTCCGGAATAAAGCCACTTAAAAATATTGCCATGGCACCTTGCTTACAAGGTTCCCAGAAACCTCACCAGGCCAGTAAAGAAGGGCACTTCCCTGGCAGGTGCAAGAACTTTAGGATATTTGGGGGACCCTCAAGAGAAAAGAGGAAGTCACACAAATCTGTAGGTATCCCAGGTCAAGTCTGATGACAAGTCCTTGGCTTGACTTTTCCTGGCGTGGACGTGCCTTTCAAGTTCAATCTGAGATTCCTTATAAAAAGTTCCAGCAAAGCAGATTTAAAAGAACCTATATGATCAATGGCTACTCTTGCTGTACTTATGTAAATAATCGGGCAAAGTTTATTAAAACTAGAGTTAGTTTGCAACCTATGACTCTTAATTTCGCTATCATTGGTACAAATGAAGGTAAATTTAGCGAGCAAACTTATGTTTCAATAGAAACTGTAATACACATTTGTGGATGTTGGATTTTGGTTCTGTTCATTAAAAACTTCAAGGTTTTTGTTTTTTATTTGTAAATTGGACTGGATCCTGAATTCTTCTAGTTTGCTCAAATATCTGGTACAGATCTCCAAATTGACGTTTTCAATTTTTTCTTTCCTTTTCATTTCCAATCATTGAGAACTAAAATCACGTTGTTTCCTGAAGCCCGGGAACCTGAAGCTGCAGAACTTGATATAAACCTAAGAGAGCGCAGCACGACAACCCATTTGGGACGATCTTCACGCCTGTTTCTGTGTAAGCCACTCAAAAGGTTTACCTGAACACCTGATGACATCATCGGAGACATTTTAAACTGCAGGGGATTCTTCAATGCTGACATCCAGAGATCTTCTTGAATAACCATACCCTGGGCTCAGAAATTGGTTTATCATTTGCTCCAACCCCATTAACCTTGCTTTTCTTTTCTAAAAATGCTTCCTATTAAATACCTGGTTACTTGCTGACACAACATAGGCCTAACTTTGGGAGACCCTTTCTATGTTCCAGAGATGATCCAAAAGCCCTGAAGGGAGCTCAAACCAAGGAACTAGACACCGTCAGAGGTTTCTCTGCAGCATCTTTGTCATGGAGACTGGGTCCTACTGAATTCTTGGATTGCAGGGGACCATACTGAAAACGCCACAGGGAACAAGAGTCATGCCACAGAAGTACATCACAACTGGGATCTCCCAAACTTTGGCTGGCTTCATCCTCTAGACACTGACTTCTCCGAATGGTCAAATGGACTCGTGACAGACTGCAAGTTGCTGTGCACAAGACAGCCTCCTATAGATGAGTAATACATGACTCCCAGGTTCTTACATTACTTGTTGGTCTATTAGACAGCAGGCTACTTGGCGACGTCAGATTTCTCCTGAGGTTCCAGGCAGTAAACTTGATTGGTTTACAGTCACCTTCTCAGGGATTCCTCAAGGACTGAGGTCCATTATGGAGGCGATACTAAAATTTGGGCTGTCTATTTTGCTATCTGTGTGCTTATCCATGTAATTATAAGTGATGAACTTAAGTGTTGTTCCAAAGCCGTCGATCAGAGTACTTGTTATGAGAGGTTCGGGGATTCGATCGGAGACGTAAAAGACACTTTCCACTCCAAACAAATGGACTGAAGGTATATTTTATTATATAGAGGATAGTAAAGGTGACAGTCTGCAAACAGATCCAAATAGGTCAAATATTAAGAGGGAAAAAACATCAGCCCGACTGGAATGGGAAAACACCCACATCGGCTGAAGAGAAATGACACAAATCAACCAGAAAGAGAAACACCAGGTTAACCGAAAAGAGAACACATCAAATCAATTACTTCATATCAAATCAATTACTTCACATCAAATCAGTTACTCACAACATCCACGCCCCACTGCCGGGAGAGCTCTGTCAATCGACGCGGCTGGGCAAGGATCACACGTCCTGGGCAAAGTGTCCCTTCCACAGGTGGAACTCTCACCGGGTCTCAGTTTCCAGCAGTTTTTATACCATCAGTAATTTTCAGAGTAAGCAATTACAGAGTTTGCAGAGCAAGCATTTAGTGTTCCCATGCACAAAATGGTTATCAGTGGCGTCGTGCACTGAGCCCCTGGCTAACGTCCCAGCCCAGTAGTTGTGTCGTGCATTGTTTTCTTTGGTTATCGTCCCAGCCCGGCATAGATGGCCAGTCCATCCTGTGCTACGACGCTCCAAGGGCCTTGAAATGTTACAACCTGCAACTCTCTCCGCGGGAGAAGAGCCACTTCCCACCACACAGAAAGCAGCTTTGTATTTCTTTTTGTGCTGGTGGCTGTAGGTCAATGGAGCGGCCAAACATGGCTGTACTCATGTCAAGACAGTACTAAAATATTAGTGATGCAAAGCATATCTCTCTCTCCCCACCTGGTACTCAAAACTATTTTAAAGTGACGGTAAAACAGTTTCATTCCTCCGATCCTGATCTTTGCCCTTTCACAGCAGAAGGTAGCTAGAGGCCTTCACCCCGTTCGAAGACTGAGCCTGATCATAAGAGGTGGGAACTGAAACCGAGCATGAAAATGTTCAAAAATCTGCCCTAGAGCCAAAAGTTTTGACATAAGCTTTGCTAACTGCACCCGCGCATATTCAGCATAATCAGCTGTTGTCTAAAACTAACCAGGTCTTCCTGTCTCTCCTCACTATATGAGTGAGCTGTCTTTCCCAGGAAGTCAAGGCCCAGACATCAGGATTCAGCCTCACAAGGCCAAATGCAGGCTGATGCCGAAAACTAACCAGAAAAGTCCAGAAAGTCAAGAGAAAGGAAATTCAGTCTTCAAGGCCAAACACAGGCTGCTGGAAGGTGCCAAGCAGCACAGCCACATGCTCCTGCTGCCCTACCTCAAACCCGGAACATGCTCTTGTTCCCCTACATAAAACCACGGCACACGCTCTCCCTCCCCTACCGAAAACCTCAGATACAAACCTCAACCTTTTTTCATTCGACGAGGTGGATCTGAGTTCTAACTCCTGTCTACTCATCGGGCTGCCCTTCGATAGTAAGGCTCTTTCCTTGCCACAAGCCTGCTGTTTCAGTTCCTTTACTTTTTTGGCCCTCCTGTGCGCTGGGTAAATGAACCTGTGTTTGGGATCGGTAACAAACATGATTAAGTTTTTCAGTAATTTAGATACTCTAGCAGAGTGGGGAAAAGCACATTAGAATTCAAGTGCCTCGCCCGACACAGAGAATGTCAACAAATTAGCTTCTAAGAATACTTTATTCCTTGGTTTCAAACACTTATGTCAATTGGCAGCAATTGTGGCACAAACTGTACATAACATTTCGTCACTGTTTTCATTGTCCATTAATCCATTTTCTCGTTGGATTAATTATCAGTTAAGTCTTCGTGGAACAATTACAGGGACCCACGTGCCTATGTACCTCACTCCCATAGAGATTCCACTCTCCTCCATTCTGATATTGTTAGTTACTGGAAGAAGTTAACCTGCCTTGTCATCAACACGTGGTTTCTCTGCTCCCTTCATTCTTGCCTGAAGGTCCCTGCTAGAAGCTACAAGCAGAGATTGGGTCTTCTGGAAGAAGCACCCAAAAAAGACAGCCTGAGAAAGGGATATAGGGAACAGATGCATGATTACAGCCTTCCTAGAAGAAGCTGACACGCCCACCATAGCAGATACCGGGAGGACCTGACACTCAGGACTCCAGGACTACAGGGTCTGGGAACAGATGACTTCAGGAACACAGACTTTGGAGCCAATACTGACAGAATTCACAACACGAGACTGAGTAACACTGATGACAGAAATCTGCTGGTTGCTGTTTGTAGCAGAATTTGTGGCCGTTTCTCTCAGAATAATGTTGATCAGTTTTACTGTTTTATTTTCTGATGGGCATACAATAAGGTCCCCTTTTATGCTTTCTGTTCCATCTCCAAACCCTCATTTTTGCAGGCTATGACCACGACTATCACAATGGCCAACCTTAATTGATTATTGGTTTTGAATTTAAATCTTTGCTTGATTGACATAGTCATCCACTATACATGAAAAGAACAATCCAGTTTTAAAGAGAAACAATATTTCTTCGCCTGGCCCAGCCTCTCAGGATCCGGGCACATATACGAGGTCCTACATACAGTAACTGTGAGTCTGAATATGGAAAACTGTGAGTGTATTTTACAAGGTAATTAATTCTCAGGAAAACTGTAAAATGATCCCCTAATAACTGGAATTTAGAGGAGTTCTGGGTCACATATTTATGCTTGGGAAAATTCCAGTGGCCCTATGAACATTCCACAAAACATTGAAACTATAACTTGTAGATAGCTCCACTTAGTAGCAGTGTCCATGATAACTGGAGAGGAACGATGACATATATTGAAAAATTGATACTCAGCCCGTGCGTGATCACTTTCGTGGCCGGCTGAAGAGCCCACAATGCCGCTTCAGTCCCCAGGGGTGGCCCAGGCTCAGACCCCCCTTGGAAGCCCCGCCCAAGAAGCAGCAACCATAGTGAAGATGAGAAGGGGGGCTGACAGACCTACGCACCTGGCCCAATGCTTTCCCGGCCAGCACAAATGCCCATAGCACTTCCACAACTTTCAGCTGATGTGGTAGTACCAGAAACACAGTTCCTGCTTCAGCCCCAGTGGTAGCAGGTGGAATCTGCCAACGGATACAGCCACAAATGCGCCGGCAAAACATTACTTCATCAAACACCACGAGAAACCAGAGCAACAATTCAGAGCAGAAGGAACATGACACTTCTCCAGAAACTGACCCTGAAGTCACAGAAATTTACAATCTCAATGGCAGAGGATTCAACATAGGTGTCATAAAGAAACTCCATGAGTTACAAGAAGACTCAGAAAGTTCAATGAGCACAGGAATAAAGCAGGTATAAAATTAATGAGAAGAGTTAATACTTCACCTGAGAGATGGAAACTAGAAACAAAAATCCAAGCAGAAATTCTGGATATGAAGAACACAATAAGTCACATAAGAAATAATCTAGAATTCTTAATAAATAGAGCTGACGGGGGCCAGCCCAAAGGCGTAGTGGTAAAGTTGGTGCACTCCACTTGGCGGCCTGGGGTTATGAGGTTCGGATCCTGGGCATGGACATATGCACCGCTCATCCAGCCATGCTGTGGCAGCATCCCACAAACAAAATAGAGGGAGATGGGCACAGTTGATAGCTCAGGGCTAATCTTCCTCAGTGAAAAGTGAAGATTGGCAATGGATGTTAGCTCAGGGGCCAATCTTCCTCTGGAAAAAAAAAAAGAGCTGATGTTTGCAGGAAAGAATTAGTGATTTAGAGGATAGACAAATAGAAATCCTTCAGGTGGAGGAGGAGAGAGAACTGAGATTTAAAAAACAATGAAGGAATTTTTCAAGAAAAATCCGACTCAACTAGAAAAAGCATCCTAAGGACCATAGGTATTCCACAGGGAGAAGAGAGGGAGAAAGGAGCCGAGCGTTTCTTCAAAGTAATAATAGCTGAGAATTTCCCAGGCCTCAGGAAGGAACTGGACTTACAAATACATGAAGCCAATGGGACTCCTAATTACATCAACGATAAATGAGCTTCTTCGAGGCACATAACAGTAAAACTGGCAAAAGTCGATGACAAAGGGAGTGACGTCAGCATCCTGGCGGAGTGAGCTCTTCCCTTAGACTCTCCCTGCTGAGATACAATGGAAAGGACACTCATAAATCAACAGAGACATTCAAACAACACAATAGATGTCTGAGAGACCCATGCAGCCATATCTCTGAACGTGGAGGTGCAGGACTGCCCGGGAGGCAGTGGAAAGAGGTAAGGGGAATCTCCTCTACCTCCCCCACTGGCAGACACCTAGGGCGCAGGAGCGCTTGCAGCTCTGAGAGGAGAAGGGGGAGGGGGCAGTCATTCGTGGGAATGCCTTCGCTCTCTGAGTTGCCTCCCAGCCTGTGGGACAGCTCCACTCTGAGGAGGCTAGGCAATCACTGGGCCGTATTCACCAAGCTGAACATCCCAGGAGGCAGAGAGTGAGGACAGAGCAGGAGCTCCTGCGGGCATGTGCACAGGAATGAAAGCGCCCCTCCCCCACCTGGCACACAAGTACTGTTGGTCAGCCAGAGCAAGAGACCCCCGCCAAGGTGCCGGCACACATATGTGTAAATCAGCGGCGTCCAGCAGTCAAATGCAGATAGGCTCCGTCAGCATAACTTCCAAAGGACAGACACAGCTGCCAGGGAATGGGCAGGCTCGGAATACACAGGTCCTGCCACCACCCAGAGGCAGAAGGTGGAATTTGTAACCTGATACTACCACTCTGGGATGGATCAAATCCACAACAACAAATAGTATGAAAGTGTATACTAAGACACGAGACCAGAAGTAAAATGACAAACACCCAGAAATCAATCCTGAGGGCACCGCTATTTACAATCTAAATGACAGAGAATTCTCAATAGTTATTATGAGAAAACTAAAGAAGTTACAAGAAAACTCAGAAAAATTGTTCAAGGAAATCACGAACAAAATTAACGACCAAAGGGAATTCTTGACAGAAGAGATCGAAACTATCAAGAAACATCAATGAGAAATGTCAGAGAGGAAAAACACAATGACTGAGATAGAGAAAAATCTGGAGTCCTTAAATAGCAGAGCTGAAATAATGGAGGACAGAATAAGCAATTCAGAGGACAGAAATATAGAAATGCTTCAGATGTGGGAGGAGAGAGAACTAAGAGTAAAAAGAAATGAAGACATTCTCCGAGAAATATCTGACTCAATTAGGAAATGCAACCTAAGGATTATAGAAATTCCAGGGGGAGAAGAGAGGGAGAAAGGAACACAGAGCTTGTTCAAAGAAATAATAGCTGAGAATTTCCCAAACCTGGGGAAGGAACTGGAATTACAAGTAAAAGAAACTAATAAAATTACTAATGACACCAGTCTAAAAAGACCTTCTCCAAGGCATATATTAGGAAAACTGGCAAAAGTCAATGACAAAGAAATAATGTGAAGGGCAGCAAGGCAGAAGAAAAGAATCTACAAAGGAACCCTTAGCAGGCTTTGAGCAGATTTCTCAGCAGAAGGCTTACAGGCTAGGAAAGAGCAGAACGATACATTCAGAAATCTGAAAGGCAAAAACTTTCATCCAAGAGTAATCTACCCAGCGAAAATATCCCTCAGATATGATGGAGAAATAAAATCTTTCCCAGATAAACAAAAGCTGAGGGAGTTCCTCGCCACAAGACGCCCACTCCTAAAAGAAATGCTCAAGAAGACCCTCATACCTGAAAAATAAAAAAAGAAAGGGTTGAGAAAGCTGTGAGCGAGGAGATAAATGGCAGACAAAAATGACCATGACTTAACATTACTTTAAAAATGAATTTTCATTTAATTAGCCATGACCAGCCCATAAGGATGGAACAAGATCTCTACTTTATAAGTAGAAACATACTAAAATTTCCTCCAAGAAAATCGCTACCTGCTCCCTCACTTTCCCTGATAACACCCTCCCCTTATCAGTGGGCCAAGGCCTGCGAGGGCTGTGAGTGAGACCATGGGCAGGTCAAGCAGAAATGGGGAGGAGGTGGAAAGGGAAAGTGGGCGCAGCTCAGCTGAGGCTCCACCTGGCAGGCAAGAATCTGTGAGGGGGGCCCAGCGCGTAGGGCAGAGGGTGTGTGGGGGATGTCAGAGGAAGGGATGCACTAGGTCCCTCTTAGTCCTCGAGAAGCAGAGGAGCATGAGGCAAGGGACTTTCCTAAAGAAACCGTACAAATCTCTGCCTTGGAGGGACCAGCAAGACCCAGAATCTACGTCCGAGAGCAGGAGAGGTCATGGCCGCCTTTGAGAGTCTGGGGAGAGAGAAGTCTTTGCCCAGTGTGGAGACCGAGACCCAGGCTGTTGGGGGAGATGACTCACACCTGGCTTAGGACTTGGAAGGCTCAGCCTGGGACTGGGTGAGTGGCTTGTATAGCCGGAGGCAGGGACCCAAGAGCTGCCACCCTGATGACCAGCCGCCCAGCTCTTATCCTGGCAGGGAGGCAGAGGGACGGGCAGCAGGGCAGGGTGGGACTAGGCCTCCCCAGACTCTGGGGCCTGGCCTTCCCAGCCTCCTGCAGAGCTGGGGCTCCAGCAGGCGCCACTCCTACACTCACCCCATTCCATGCATATGCCCCTCCAGGCCTTGGCCCACGTTCCTGGATGCTCCTCCGATGAGGCCCAGGCCCACACCACCCCCAGCACTCCCATTTAGGAGTGGGCCTGAGAGCCTCTCCTCAGTGTTGGGCAGCCTGGGCTGAGCTGTGCCCTCTGAACACACACAGACGGGAGACCCACACAGATTTCTGTGCCACATGCACACCTGGGCTCAGGGGCTCAAAAGGCCTCATGCCCCCCTGCCCTGACCATGCGACCACGGACTGCGGGCTTCGCAGACAGATGAGGTTTCTTCAGCTTGACTCATAAATGCAAGCCCCAAGAATTGTAAGGGTGGCCACTGAAGCCAGTGAAAGCAAGGCCCAAACTGGGCTGCCTTTCTGCCTGTCAGCGAATATCCTGCAGCCCTCCCCAGAAACCCACGGTTACCCCTCAGTTGAGCAGGATGAGAGCTGAGAACAAGCTTGCACCCCAATGGAGCTTGGGACTGGGGAGACCTGGCACCACGGAGAAGGGAACACAAAAGAGCTGCAGTTCCTAGGGTTGAGCGAGGCTGGCCAGGAGCCCAGGGAGCCAGAGCCAAGCCCTGGGTGAGGCTGGGCCTGGACACAGCGGGGCCTGAGGCCACCACAGTCAGGGTGGGAGGAAGAGGGAAGGGCAGCCTCCACTGGGACTCTTCGTGTAGAGAACCGGAGCCATGGCCTGCATCGGAGGTCACCTACCTCCCCAGTCTGGGCTGACACGCCCAACGAGGAGCTCCTGCCCCAGCACACAAGCTCGGGCGTGCACGCACAGGCACACAACCTCCACGGGCCCGGGGCTGTTCATCTGGCCCTTCAGCCACATCCTGCCCTCTGGCCCTCACCATATCCTGCTTTCCCCTGGACACAAGGGGGACAGGAATCAGTGTGGTGGTGCCCATCCTCACCTCCTAAGGCAGCAGTTCGGAAACTTCAGGGTGGCAGCATCACACCGGGCACTTTACAAATATTCAGATTCAGACTGCAGCCCACCCCAACCCCGAGTTTTGGAGTCGGAGCCTGGGGCCCAGGAATATGAGAAGGTGGTCCTTGGAGGAACACAGGGTGGTCTGTTAGCAGTGTGAAGGAGAAAATAACCAGAATCATACTGGCTGCATACACTGTGTGCCTACTGTGTACCTGGTGTTGCATGAACCACCTGATTTCATCCTCATAGGACCTGCCAGGAAGGGACCATTATTTCCTCCTCTCAGCCTCACTCACTGCCCATTGGAGGATTCACCGTTTGACATGGTTCCCTCCTCCTCTCTGCCCATACCCAGAGGTCTGCTGGCTCCCAGAGTCTAGGACACCCCACCCCCACCGCCAGACACAGGACTAGAACCGGCATCTGACTCCCCAACAGGAGGGAGTGACCAAGGTGAGACCCACTTGGAGGAATGATGCAGGGTGGACTGTGATGGGGAACACCCCACTCCTCCACTTCACTGTCTTGAGGCCGCAGGAGGGCACACTCCTACCCGGAGGCCCAGCCACAACCCATACAGGAGCCTCCTGTGCTGCCAGGCTGGAGCTGGCCAGGCTTGGCGAATTCCCAAGAGGCGCGCGCCCCCTGCAGTCAGACAGGGTGGCCGCAGGGCAGAGGCCAGGACTTGTCTAGGCCGACATCCAGGCACTGCTGGGTTTTCTCTTCTCTTCCATCATCTCCAGTCCTCGCTTTGGTTGTTATGGTTTCCCCGTTTGAAGGATGAGAGAAATGTTCAGTGTCTTGCACAAGATCGCAGAGCCAGCCAGTATTGAACCCTGGCTGCCCCCGCCCCGGGTCTTTATCTCAGCCCCTAGAGGCCCCCTCACCACCCCACTCCCTTGATCCCAACACACAGTGCAGCAGGGCAGCTGTAGGAGGCAGGCAAAGGGTATTTAATGGGCTTTCAGGGGTCTCGGCAGTCCGCCGGGGACTGGGCAAGGATAGGGCTCAGAGAGCCTCCACGTGGGGCTCAGGAAGTGAGGCTCAGGTGCCGGGTCTCCTGGCATCTCCGGGTGCAAATGGGTGAGAGGCAGATCGAGCCTCCTCTGGGGCCTGAGCGGCAGGGGCCACACTGCGCCGGCCGGCGTGGATCTAAACACAGAGTGGAGGAGGTCAGCTCTCCAAAGGTGCCGGCCCCACACCGCATGACCCACCAGCTCGGGAGCAAGAAACTGTCCAAGGTGCCACCCCCACAGGCTGAGCCAAGGGAGTGGGCAGGCACCACAGAACTTCACTGCAGGGGCCCTGCGGTGGTGTGTGAATTACCTTCCCCGCAGCAGTCCTAAAGCTCCACTGCCACCTGTTTCAAACATTGAGCTTCAGGTTAAAAGTTGCCTGTAAATAAATGAATCCGCCCCCCAAAATGATTGCCCACTGGCCTAGTCTCAGTCCTCATTCATGGTTAAGGAAACTGAGGCCCAGAAAGGGTAAGGGACTGGCCCAAGGCCAGCCAGCAAGTGAGTGGTGTGGTCTCTTCCCTTTGTTTCTCCAGGGACCCCTGGTGTAGTCTGCAGGCCTGCGACTCTACCTTCAACGCTCCGCTGGCCTATGATCCGCCGCCCTCCAGCTCGGAGTGTTCCAGCTTCAGCACCAGCGAAACATGGAGGGGGGCTTTCCCTAAACCTGTACAATCTTCAGATGCCCTTTCCCAACACGACGGGCGCCTGCACATGTGTGGGCACAAACACACACACACCCACACACACGCCCCTTACCTCCTGGAGGGCTGCAGCCTCACCACTCCCTGGGGGATCCTGCCCTGCTTGGTACAGATCCAAAGGTTGGACCTGGCGGCCAGACCCCAGCCCAGGGAGGGCTTCGGGAATGGGCATGGAGGGGCACGTCGGGAAGTGCAGGTTGCGGGTGGGCACCCAGTCAGGCCCCACCACTCTCTGCAGCCCGACAGCTTCGGCCATGTACCTGGAGAGCAACAAGCCAGATGCAGGTGGTCGTGACCCTCCTTGCCTGGTGCCCCTCATCTTAGGGAGGACAAGGCCCAGCGCTCGTCACCACGGGGAGCTGGGGCCTGTCTCATCCAGGCTGCAATGCCCTCTACCCCATTTCTTGGGGCAAGAACCCACAGAGGCAAGGAAGTGGGGCCTCCAAATGCTCCCACAAGGCCCTGGGGAAAACCCCAAATCAATAGGAAGAGTGAGCGGAAGGACCTGGGAGCTCTGCTAAGGGGCCGGGCGAGAAGACCCAGCTTCACCCCACCCCACCAGCCCCAGGGCCACCACTCAGGCCTCTGGTTTGCAAACTCACTTGGGTCCCAGCGCTGCACAAAGTGTCCAATACCAGTTTTTGGCACAGCCAAGGTCGAAAGGGTTGTGTCCATGTCGGTATTGGTACTGGAGGGGGCGAGGGTGGGAAGAGGAGCTCAGATCCAGCAGGACTGGGCAGGCCGCCCCCACTGCCCTCCCTGAGCCGGTCAGCTCAGCCCAGGGCTGCAGCAAGACTCCAAGGGCGGGGAAGCCGCAAGGGTCAGCCAAGGCCTCCCCCAACCCACTTCCGAGGAGCTCTCTCCACGCAACCCCTGGCCCCGCACCCCCAACTCCTGCCGCCTCAGGGATCCCTCCACCACCTGGTACCCCCTTTGGCAGCATCCTCCCCCTCCATGTCTCCTTTGGCCACACACATCCTCCTGCTGCCTCCTTCCAAACATGCTTTCAGATCTGCCTTGTTCTATTAAGCTGCTGCAAAGACAGCTCCACACCCCGCTCCCCCTACTTCTCTGCTTTCCCACCTCTCATTACTTCCAAACTTGTGCCTTCACTGAATTTCACTATCTGGAACGGCAGTGCTTTCGGGCCCAGTCATATTCCCTAACCAAACTCACATGGCCCCGGAAATCGGGGTTCAAAGTCCTGAGCACCTAGTGCAGTAAAGGTCAAGCCGAAAGTCCAAGTCCTCTCCTGGACACACTTGACCCAGCTCTCGTCCTCCCCGCCCTCCACCCACCAGCCTCATCCCCTCCTCCTCCCCAGCGCAGGCCGACTCTCACCCCGACTTCAAGAGCCCTAGCTACAAAGTGCTGGTCACGACCGAAAGGGGCCCAGGAGCACATCCGCCCACCACCAGCTCTCCTGTGTCCCACGCCCCTGTCACAAAGACATTGATCTTCAACACGATTCTCCACCAAAATGAGCCACAACCCCAGCAGGACAGCTGAGCCCTGGGGGAGGAAAATCAAGACAGCTCCAGAATGTCCCATTGTGGCCAAAACCAACACCAACCATTGTGAGATTTTGAGTTCTGCGTCCTTTAGGGTGTTTAAAGCATTTAAGGGAAACTAAAAGCTTAAAAGACTTTGATTAAATTTACATTCAAAATTTCAAATTTAGAGGAATATATTTTCATTCATGAGATGTATATGGAGCATAGGAAAATGCTGATTGTTCAGTGCTTCAAGGAATGATAGCTGTTGAAGGAATTTGTAAGAACTGACTAATACAGTAGAGCACCGTGCTCCCCCACGTGGCCCCTCTCAGCTGGGAACGGAAGCCAGCAGCTCTGAGCTTCCCACACTGTCCCCTCTCACTGGCTCCAGACCCGGGTCTCCTGCTCCCATTGCGAGTCTCCAACGCCCTCACCCTCCACAGGCCCAGACCAAAGTGGGCGTCTTCTAGTCCCGTCTCCTGCCCAACTCCTTGCTGCCCTGCTTCCTCTGCTCTCTCTGTTCTTCCCCAGGGTTTATGGCATCAGGCTTCTCTCTCTCTCTCTCTCTCTCTCTCTTTCTTTCTCTTCCTCCCAAAGCCGCATGCATTCCTTTGTCTGCAGGTTCACTCGTTTGCTCATAAATATTTTGAGGCTTCAACAATGTTCCGGGCACTGCGCTGGGGACAGAGGACACACCATGAATAACAAAGCCAGTCGTGACTTTCAGGGTGGAGAGGGCAGCTGGGGGTGGCAGAGCAGCAGGGAGAGGGCATCAGCGAGAAGAGCAGGCAGCCTAGGGCAAGACTCCACGGTGCAGGCCGAGGAGCATCAGCCAGGAGAGCAGAGGGAGCGGGACCCCGAGAGCCTGGGGCAGGGCCATGGCAGCTGCGTTCCGTTCCACATGGGGCTGTGTGCGGCCAGGAAAGATCAGTCTGAGGACTGCCCGCTGGCTGTGGCCTCGTGGAGAGCGCAGCATCACCGTGACAGTGAGGACAGAGGCTGAAGTGGGATGAGGAATGTGAAGAACGATGCTAGTGAGCACAGCCAACTCTGTCAGAAACTCCGGCTGTGCCGAGGGGGCCCCTTTGACCCGTTAGCCAGCCCCTCAACAAGCTACACAGACAACATGTGAGGACCTTGTTGAGTCACTGCCCCAGCCTTGACTCCTTCCCCCTGAGCTGCGTATTATTTGAGAAAATAACTGGCTTCTCTCTTACGTGCAGCTGACAGTTGTCATTCGTTTTAGCCACTGAGCGTCTGAACCCCTCTGTGTTTGGAAGATTCCCCCAACTGGGACCCAGGGGCCACCAATGAGCCTCAGAGCTACTACCACCAACCGCCTGGGGAGTCTTGGCCGACAGGCAGCCGCCGCACTCATTTTCAGAGCTCCTGCGTGTTGAACTGTAGTGGCCATTTTGGAGGTCACTTCAATTTCAACAGTGATTGTATTACTCTTGGACATGGGCAAAATATGTATTTCCAAGGTTCCTGCTTTGCTTTAAAAGCTTAGGCTCATAGTGAATGGGAGTAATTGAACTAGAACATTCTGAGAAAGTTAATTTGATTAAAAACAGAGAGCAGGGGACGGTCCTGTGGCGTAGTGGTTAAGTTCGACGTGCTCTGCTTCGTCGGCCCAGGCTTCGCGGGTTCGGATGCCGTGCACAGACCCACACCGCCTGTCAGCCTGACTGTGGTGTCGACCCACATGCAAAAGAGAGGAAGATTGGCACAGTTCTTCGCCCAGGGCTAATCTTCCTCAAGCAAAAAACAAGAGGCAGATCGGCAATGGATGTCAGCTCAGTGTGAATCTTCCTCAGAACAAAAAGAAGACAGCACAAGTTCCTCATCAACTCACAATGATTGTTACTTTTAGTTTCTTGTCTATAGAAATGTTATGTTTCTTCCTGATGTTCAAATTAAGAGGTTGAAATCAATGTAGAAGAATATTGTCTTATAATTTGCTTGATAAAATTATATTTTAAAAACTAAAGTTTAAAACTTTAGAATTTTCATTTGTCAGAATTTTGCATAACTCTATATTTCTATGCACATTTAAAATACCTACATCCGGAGAGATATTAAAAACTTTTAAAGGTATATGTATAACAGAGAGAAAGAATTGGTAGCCTGCAAGAGAAATGACCTTTGAATAACAGTCTGTTGTCAACACGATACAGTAAAAAGTCCTTATTTGCTTTCTGCCTATTCCACCCAGTGGTAGACAGTCATTATCTCAGCGAAAACCTAAGTGAGTCATCTGAATGGGGTCTATTCACGGACATGCTTTTTTGCTGTTTTGAGACATGTTATGACCATAGACAATTCTAAACAAATTAGGAGAATGATAGGAGAGTCCTCACTTCTAACAAAAACTGAAAATGCTGAATGTTTGTTATGGTACCTTCTGCTATGCCATGTAAAGGGCTGTTAGTCTGATGAATAATACGGCCCGCACTATGACCCTTTCTTATCCTCAGGCACCTGGACTCATATAGAGCAACAGCTCTCTGATGTTGCTGTTTTCTGACGCTGAGCTCCAAATTCAGAAGAACAAAATTGACCTTGTGTCTTTTTGGCTGCTAGGTACACCACAGGCTGGCTCCACCATCTCAGAACCCATGACACGGCACTCTCAAGCATCAAAGAATGTGAAAAACATAGAGACAGAACGAGCGTGCTCCATATTTTCTTCGTGTGCTCAATGACATTCTAAGCACTGCCTTACTTATTGGGCCCACATTGTGGGGTAACCTGATAAATTAGAAAGATGATTTCATGTCGGTTTCCTATTGGTAAAGTGTTATCAATGTGAATAAGTTTTCACTAATTTGGATCCTCTTGCAGAGTCAGGAAGAGCACATTTGAAGTCAAGTGCACGGCCCAACACAGAGACTGTCAACAAACTGGCCTCTAGGAATATATATATATATGTTTTTGGAGAGGAAGATCAGCCCTGTGCTAACATCTGCCAATCCTCCTTTTTTAAATTTTATTTATTTTTTTGCTGAGGAAGACTGGCCCTGGACCCACATCCGTGCCTGACTCCCTCCACTTTATATGGGACGCCGCCACAGCACGGCTTGCCAAGCGGTGCGTCGGTGCGTGCCCGGGATCCGAACCGGCGAACCCTGGGCCGCCGCAGCAGAGCGCACGCACTCGACCGCTTGTGCCACCGGGCCGGCCCCATAAGAATATTTTATTCCTTGGTTTACAACACTTATGTCAATTGGCAGCCATTGTGGCACACGCTTTACATAACAGATTCCTCAGTGTTTTCACTGCCCATTAATCCATTTTCTCCTCAGATTAATTACCAGTTAAGTCTTCATGGAACAATTACAGGGACCCATGCACTTATGTACCTCACCCCCATAGAGATTGCACTCTCCTCCATCTGATAATGTTGGCCTCTGTAAGAAGGTGCCCTGCCTTGTCATCAACACGTGCTTTCTCTGCTCCCTTCATTTTTGCCTGAAGGTCCCTGCCAGAAGCTACTGGCCAGAGATTAGGTCTTCTGGAAGAAAATCAGAGAAGTGCAGCCTGAGAGAGGGATACAGGGAACAGCTCCATGCTTACAGCCTTCCTAGAAGAAGCTGATGTGCCCACCAGAGCACACACCGGGGGGATCTGACACTGGGGACTCCAGGACTCCAGGGTCCAGCAACAGATGACTTGAGGAACACAGATTGTTGAGCCTGGGTTGACACAATGAGAATTCACAACATATGACTAAGTAACGCCCATGAGGGAAATCTGACGGTGCCTATTTGTTTCAGAATTTGTGGCTTCCTGTTTCGGAATTCTGTGGACCAGTTTTACTGTTTTCTTCTCTGATGAGCATACAATAAGGTCCCTTTTTATACTTTGTGTTCCGTCTCCAAACCCTGAATTTCACAGGCTATGACCATGACTATGACAATGGTCAAACTTAGCTGACTATTGCTGTTTAATTTAAATCTTTCCTTGATTGACATATTCATCCAAAATATATGGAAAGAACGATCCTTTTTGAAAGAGCAAAAATACTTCTTCACCTGGGCCCACCTATCGGAATCCGGGCACGGATGATAAGGCTTCCTCCACACTATCACGGTGAGGCTGAATATGGAAAGCTGTGAGTTACAGCTGAGAATTACAAGCTAATTAATTCTCAGGAAAACTTTACAATCATGCCCTAATAAGTGGAATCCAGGGGACTGCTTTTACACAAATTGAAGCTTGGGACTATTCCAGCTGCCCTGTGAACCTTCTGGGAAACATTTAAACTGTGATGTTAGAGAGCTCCACTTGTTAGTGTCATCATAACTCTACAGGAACTTGAACATACATTTACACACAGACGCTCAGGAGGCTGCTTAGATACACACAGTGCCTTTACTGAGTCCCTGTATTGATCACGGCAATGTCATTATTGTCAAAGTTTCCATAAGAACTAGTTCTCTTACCTAATTGAATACATCAAATCTGTTATCATGCCCATGACTGAAATGTCACTTCTAAAAACAAATTTCATTTAATTAGCGATGACCAGCCCACAATGAGGGAACGAGAACTATACTTTATAAGTAGAAACATGCTACAAATCCCTCCCAGAAAAATGGTACCTGTCCACTGGCTTTATAGACGGCACGTCAGGAACATTGGACAGTGTGGGGCTCTCAGAGAACACCTGGAGGTTTCTCACTACATGCCTGTAGCGACTGGCAGCAAAACCTGGAGGAGAAAGCACACTTGATCTCGACCTTGGAATACACAAGAAGATAGGTTCAGCAAAAAAATATATCTGGAATTGGGGAAGCATCTAAGTGACTCTCCAGGCAGAGTTTAATTCTCTAGTCTTAGGGTCTTACAGCTCTTGATCTCTGGCCAGAAATCAAGGAGGTCTTTGGGTGTCTTTTACTTACACCTCTTCCTATTTTACATAAACAAAACAGCCCAAACAGAACACGACATGCACAAGTTGAAAGCCCAGGTCCTCCCAGCACATGAGCTGCCACCGCTGCCCTGGTCGCCGTGAGGTTTCCTTTCGATATCCTTGCCTAAGGGAGGAAACAGGCATAAACAAACAATATCAATGTGTGTAAAAATATAGCTGCTAATTGTGATTATGTATGTCTTCTAAAGATTAATTTACATTCATGATAATTTCCTAATTATTCCTAATTTCCACTTCCTATAAGAAATGTAAAGAGGTAACATGTTCAATTAATGATATTGACAAAACAATACAAAACAAAATACCACAGCTGAGATGGAACTTGAAATACTAGCTCAGTGAAAAAGTGGTATTGGAAAAAGTTGTGTGAAAACCCGGTCCGGGACATTTTGCCTGTGATAAATCGCTAGCTGCTCCTGGGGAACAACTAGTGTGCTTGATCAAATCTGGTAGATTTTAATCAGATTAAGATTTCTTCTACGCAGTTACCAAGAGGACCCAGCCAACCGTCAATCAGAGGTCACATTGTCTTGAACAAGACATTTATTTGACCCCTTTCCTTCTTTTTCTTTCATTCTTTTCTTTCTTTCATTTCCTTCCTCCCTCTCTCTCTCTTTCTCTCTCTCATTCTCTCTTCCTTTCTTCCTATTAATGTCTTTGAGAGAACTCTTCGAATTGGACTGCTTAGACTCCTCTGTCCTTGCAGCAAGTTTCAAACGAAACTTGCACGCGTGCTTGTAGCCCATTTGTAGAAAAAGTTGTACTGTTGTACTGTCTACAATAATTAGACACCACAACCTCCTGGTTTTCCTCCTCCTTTATTTGCTGCTCTACCTGAGTCTCCTTTGCTGATGCTCCCTCCTCTCTGACCTCTAAATATTAGAGCATCCCGTGCTCTTCTCCATCTCTACTTCACTTCCTAGACCATCTCATGTGGTCCATAGCTTAACTACTCTCCATCTGCTTTCAGTTCCCAAATTAGTATCTCCAGCCCTGTCCTCTCCCCTGAACTCCAGACTCATCCTTCCACCTGCTCAGACGACATCTGCACTTGGTGTCTAACAGGCATCTCACATTTCACCTTTCCAGACTGAATCCCTGGATTCCTTCCTCCAGAAACCTACTCCTCCCTCAGTGCTGTACGTCCCAGGAATTAGGACCATCATTCACCCTCCTGTTCAGATCAAACCCTTAGAGTCACCTGACTCCTGTCTCTATCTCATATTCCACCTCCAGTCCATCAGCTCGACATTCAAAACAAAATCTCACGAGTCCAAGCCATCACCTTCTCTTGCTTGCATATTGCAATACCTTCCTAAGTGACCCATGCCTCTTCCGCCCTTGACCCTTAATAGATTCTGCTGCAAATAGTAGCCAGTGCTCCTTATAAAGCTTAGATCATGGCCTCTGCTCAAAAGCCTCCAATTGCTTCCCGGCTCACTCACGGTAAAGTCCACACTCCTTACTGTGGCCTTCAGGCCCTCCCTCATCTGGCCCCACTCACTTCCTGACCTCATTCCTAACTGAGTGTTAGGAATGCTCACTCCATGCCAACAGGCACACAGCATTCTCCGCTACAAATATTCACAGAGCTGGCTCCCTCACTGCACGGAGTTCTTTGTTCAAGGGGTGCCGTCTGCCATTATCCACATGCCTGCATCTCCTATGATACCCTTAGAATAGATTCCTAACTGTTGGATTTGGGTCAATGAATGTGAACATTTGAAACTTCTTTTGCATAGTTTGCAAGATGCTTTCCTGAAAGTTTGCACACGTTTATACTACCATTGTGAGCATACCCATGCCATAAGACTAAGATTATAATTAAATATTAACATAAAATAATTTCACCAGGTTTATAGATGACAAATGATATGCTGATCTTTTCATTCATATCTCCTTAAATTACTTACGAAATTAAATATTTTTATACACCTGTAGGTCATTTTGTTATAGTTGTTTTGTTAATTGCCCTTTTATATCTTTTATCACTCACAGTTCAAGTTTATATCTTGGGGTATTTTTCTTTTCTCTATGTGGTAAATAAACATAACATAAAATTTACCATTTTTAAATGAGCAGTTCTGTGCCATTACGTTCATTCACATTGCTATGTGACAATCACTACTATTCATTCCAGAACTTTTCATCATTCCAAACAGAAACTCTGTACCCATTAAATAATGACTCCTCATTCTCCACTACCTCCAGCCCCTGATAAGCACTGTTCTGCTTTCTGACTCTATGAATTTGACTACTCTAGGTACCTCATACAAGTGCAATCATAGGATATCTGTCTTTTTGCGTATGGTTTATTCCACTTAGCATAATGTCCTCAAGATTCGTCTCTGACATTTAGCAGTCCTGAAAGTTGGTATGTTGTAGCATGTATCAGAACTTCCTTCCTTTTCAAGGCCCAATAATATTTCGTTGTATGCATATGCCATATTTGCTTTATCCATTCATCTGTTGTTGCACATTTAGGTCCTTTCCACCTTCTGGCGATCGTGAGTAAAGCTGCTGTGAACCAGAGGGTAGAAATATCTCTTCAAGTCCCTGCTTTCAATTCTTTGGCGTACATAGCCAGAAGCGCAAGATCTGGATCGTATGGTAATTCTATGTTTAATTTTTTGAGGAACGGCCATATGATTTTCCACAGTAGCTGCACTGTTTTACATTCTTGTCAGCAATGCGCAAGGGTTCCAATTTCTTCACATCCTTGCCTACACTTTCTGTTTTCTTCTGTTGCTGTTTTATAACATCTATACTAATGGGTATCAAGTGGTATCTCATTGTGCTTTTGATGGAAGTGTTGGGTTTTTATTTCTGATTTACAGGAGCTCCTTTCTTTAAAACTTTTGGCACTGTTTATTGCAAATATATTTCTGGTTTTTTGTTTGACTTTTAATTCTGTGTGCAATTTTGAATATCAGGTTTTGTTGTTTTTCTGTAATCAAATCTATTGACATTTCCTTAGCATCATCTTACTTTTCTTCTAAGTCTTTGCCTCTCCTTCTCTCTGATAAATATTTACCTATACTTCTTATTTTCTTTGTCATTTAAATCTTTAATCTATCTGACATTCAGGTAGTGGTAAGACATAAGGTAAAGGTCTAATCGTGTATGTCACTCATGTCATCACAGTAAATTGTTCCAGCATCATTTATCAAGTAAGCTTTCCTTTTCCTCTTACAACAGTTACTAAGTTCTTCATATATGCTAAGATCTGTGGGTGGCCCTGTGAGGTGCCTCCCAGACCCCAGTTCTGGAAGGCAGAATCTATCCCCCAGCTGCTGGAAGACAGCCTCTGCTTTGAGGGTAGCCTCCTCGAAAGAAAATTGCCTCACCCAAGGTCCCGCCTCCTTCAGGGGCAGTTTGTTTGCATCCAGGGACTGGTCAACAGGAGAGTTTCAAGGCCCAGCCACTTTGCCCCAGTGCAGGACAATCCTGAAGGGCCATCCCAGCCCCCATGTGACCTCTGGGTTACCTCAGGCTTTTGTGGGGCCCTTACCACAGATGGACTTCTCCCTCTGCTCAGGCCCGCTTCCTTCCCTTCCCTTCCCTTCCCTTCCACAGGTGTTGATCCCAAAATCATTGCCTAATAAACATTCTGCAGGCTACTCTTTAGAATCTGTTTGGGGACTTCTCTTTCATTAATTTACTGAAATTAGCACCATGTATTTCGGTGTTTGTAGTTGTAGAATTCAGGGGGCTTTTTGCGTTCTTAGTTGTCAACCTCTGAATCCCTAAAGTTAGCATGTTACGTAGTAAACAAAAACACCAGAACGCAAAAATATTCACTCATGAACAAGAAATGAGGCCCCACCCAAACATCACCTTTCACTCAAAAGTAGCATCTTCATTTCCCATCTCAACTGCAATGTAAAACAATGCCAAGTGCAGGTGTAACGAAAACTTACTGCAAAGTGAAATTTAAAATCTTGCAAAAGAAGCAGAATTTAATGATGTTTATAGAAGTGATATTAGAATACCATTGAAGTCACCCAAACGGCCATGAACCGATAAGGAGCTAGTCTAAAACAGCTAAACGTTGAAGAAGGGACAACATGGTAGGCTCTTCAGAAAAGAATGGCCTATGGCTTCCCTGGTAAATTCTCAACACATTAAAGAATGAACACTCATCCTTCTCAAATTCTTCCGAAAAACAGAAGAAGGAAGACTTTATCCAATTCATTCTAGCAAGTCAGTATCCCCATAACACCAAAGCCAGATGAAGACATCACACACATACAAACTACAGACCAGTATCCTTCATGGATATAGATGCAAAAACCCTCAACAAAATACTGGAGAACTGAAACCGGGGCATATTAAAGGATTACACACCAGGATCAAGTAAGATTTAGCCCAGGAACGCAAGAGTGGTTCAACACACAAAAGTCAATCAACGTACTACACCATATTAATAGAGTGCAGGGAAAACACAGCATGATCATCTCAATGGCGAATAAGCATTTGGCAAAATCCAACACCCCTCTGTGATGAAGACGCTCACACACCAGGGATAGAAGGGAACTTCTTCAACCCCATAATGGGCATTGATGAAAACCCCACAGCTAACATTGTACTTGATGGGGAAGGACTGAAAGCTTTCCCCGTAAGATCAGGAACAAGACAAGCGTGCTTGCTTTTGCCATTTCCATTTAACACTGTGCTGCAAGTTCTAGCCAGAGCAGTTAGGCAAGAAAAACAAACAAAAGCATCCACACTGGAAAGGAAGAAGTAAAACTATATCCATTTGCAGATGACATGATCTTGTATATAGAAAACCCTAATCAATACACACACACCCACACCCACCCACCCACCCACACACACACACACACACACACAGAGCAAACAAATGAGCTCAGCGAAGTAGCAGCATTATTCATAGTAGCCAAAAACAGGGAAACAACTCACATGTCCATTAGATGATGAGTAGATAAAACAAAATATGACATATCCGTATGACAGACTATTATTCAGCCATGAGAAGGAATGAAGTACTGATACATACTGTGACATGAATAAACCTTGAAAACATGCTCAATGAAAGAAGTCAGATGCAAAAGGCCACATATTGTATGATTCTCTTTAGATGTACCATCCACAAGAGACAAAACCGTACAGACAGCAAGTAGATTAATGGTTGCCAGGGGATGGGAGGAAGGAGGAATTGGGAAGTATGAGGCTTCTTTTTGGGATGATGGAAAGATTCTGCAATTAGATTAATGGAGATAGTTGTCCAACATTACAAATACGTTCAAAACCTCTGATTTATGCACTTTAAAGAAGAAAATGCTGAATTTTATGTTATGTGAATTTTATCTCAATAAGAATTTGTTGAAAAGAGAGAGCACAGCTTTTAAACATCAAATGATTGAGGAGTCCTGGGGAAAAAACGGTGAATCTCAGGTTTCTTTTGCGTATTTTTATCTGTCAAAAATGACCCTTACACCGAGAAAGCCAAACTGAAGGGATAGGTGTCGTATCACATTATCATACAGTTTTGTGAGGGAAATTACGGCAAAAACATGAAACGAAGGAAGCTGTGTTCTTCTTGGCTCTAAAAATCAGTGTTTGAGAGGTAGCAGTCCAAAACTGTCAAGAGAAGAATTGATTGGCTGGTCCAGCTCGTCCTCTCTTGCCACAGCTGAGCTATGAATTGGCTGGCCTTGAGTCAGGGCATCGCCCTGGACTAGTCACGGGTCACCCTGCACAGAAGATAGCCACTGCGGGACTTTGGGTGGGGCAGAAGTACCCCGTCACAGCTAAAGTCCTCCCTCTCACCAACACCCTGCCATTCCTCCCGCCATCCTCAGCCATCCTGAGAATTCGCCAGTCTCCCCCAGACCTCACAGCCCCTACAACCCAGCTGTGGGAGCATTGAGTGTCAGCCCAGCCGCCTCCCTTCCCGACTCCCTCCTGCTCTTCAATTCACCTCTCTTGCCTCCCCCACCCCCAACTCTGTCCTGAAGAAGTTTTGGAGAACATCCTCAGCACCCTGTTATCCGCTCTGGAGCAGGCTAAGGTTCAGAGCTTTGGCCCATTAAGCTCAAGGCCTCTCGCTGGCTAGAGATGAACGACCCAGGGAGCGCTCTGTGCACATAGTTTGAGGAAGCTGAGTCAGCCTGTGTCTTTGTCAGGGCTGCCAAGGTGATGGACCCTCTGGGGCTCAGTGCCCTTCATTCTTTGTTGTGCCTCTATCCCCACCGCAGGAGGTAATGGGGCCCCTGAGACTCCTGGTTCCCTGCATTGTCCTGTCCCCAGCATGTACTTTAGGGGGAGGCTGAGAGAGGGAGAGGATTCTGTTGACCCTGGGGAGATACTTGGAGGTGTTCGCGGACAGGACGAGGGAGTCCTCTTGCTACCACAGCAGTAACTGCCTCCTCTGATCGCATCTACTCCCCAGCCAGGGCAAGAGCCGCCTCTGCTTTCCCAGAATTCACTCTCTTGACCCCCTATGAGTCCTTTCCTTACCATCACAAATCTTCACCCGAACCTCAACAGAGCCCCTATAGCAGGTCCCTTCAGCTCTCTCCATACCTCCACAGCTTTCTATCCAATCTGATGTCATAACCTCTCTGAAACTCAGTTTCCTTAACTGGAAATTGGGAATAAAGATAGTATTTACCTGATAAGAGTGTTTATAAGATTGAAATGAGATCAGGAACATATTGTATTTCACACAGCACCTGGTGGTCCATAAAAGCTTAATACACATTAGCGGCTGCTGTTGCCATGATTTTATTACTTTATAAGTCATGCAACCAATTCTAAGGAGCACTGAGTATGTGTGAGGCCCTGTGCCAGGAACCTAGGGTCACACTCTTTTGCATCAGATAGGTTTAAATCTATTTTGAGAGAGAAGAGAAATCACCAGTCAGTAAAATAGTTCATAAGCATATAATCGGCTTATAAAAATTGTCAGTTTTTCAAAATGTGTCAAAATGCCCAGAAATCTCACTCAGGACCTCTGCCTCTGAAATACAGCCTCCCTCGCATTTGCTGCAACCTTCGCTGCTGTGTGGCTGGATAAGCCCGTCATCTACATGTGGTGGGCCGGGCTTTGGGAAACCCACAAAGGCCTCATCTGGCTTTTCCAGCTGGTCCTCCCTTCCACACGCCGGGCCAACAGCACCAGCACAGCCTAGGCCTCAGCCCTGACTCTCCCATCACCAGGGCACCAGAGCCTGAGCTCCGGACAGGTTCTGGGGGAGGGAGGGTTGCTGTCCAGGAGGTCTTGCAGGGAGGATTGAGAACTCTGTCCCTACCATTGCCCTAGAAGGCTCCTTAGTGGGGGAAGTAGGATCGGGGTGGGCCAGGGGCAAGGGGTGGCCAAAGGCATTTGTGGGAGGGAGGCAGGAGGGACCACACCTAGGGACAGGGAGGAGTCAGGAGCCAGGGAACTCAGCCAGCAGACAGGATCCAATTCCTCCGGGGTGAACTCTGAGAGAGATTCTGGGAACTTGTGGGCACAAAAGGCTCCAAGAGGGAAAGAGCCAGAGGGGAAGACTGGCCACTCCACCTACCTGTGGCCTGAGTCCTCTGGGAAAGGCCAGCAGGCAACAGGGCCAGTGGGAGCCGCCTCCCTCAGGGCCCCCTCCTGCCCACCCCTCCTTGCCCTTCAGTGCCTGCCTGCAGAGCTGGAGAGGGAGAGAAGATCACGCAGTCAGGCAGGACTCAGATAAAACTGGACCCCAGTTCTTTATATATTTTGGAGATTAAGCCCTTATCAGATGTATAGTTTGCAAATATCTTCTCCCAATTGTTAGGTTGTCTTTTCGTTTTGTTGATGGTATCCTTTGCTGTGCAGAAGCTTTTTAGTTTGATGTAGTCCCACTTGTTTATTTTTTCTATTGTTTCTCTTGCCCAGTCAGATGTGGTGTCAATAAACAAACACATAGGGACAGAGATTGGATTGGTGGTTACCAGAGGGGAAGGGGGGAGGGAGGAGGGTGAAAGGGATAATTCGGTACATGTGTGTGGTGATGGGTTGTAATTAGTATTTTGATGGTGAACATGATGTAATCTATGCAGAAATAGAAGTACAATGATGTACACCTGAAACTTTTACAATGTTATAAACCAATGCTACTGCAATAAACAAAAAATTAAAAAAAAAAAAAAAAACTGGACTGCAGGCAGGTGAGAGCACCAGGCCCTGAGCCAGTAGCCAGTTGATAAGGAGCAGTGGCCCCTATGGCTCTGGCCTGTCCCTCCCTCCCTCCAAGGGCCCTTTGGCTCCCAGCACACAGAGTGAGACAGGACTGATAATGGTCTGGCTGTCCATGAGGTCCTCAGGGACACTGTGGGTTTGGCCCAGTGCATGAGCCCTCGGAGCCTTGGCTTTGCACGCCAACTGGAGAAAGATAGATCCCAGAGGTGGGGACTCTGGGGGACTTGCACAGGACCTGAACAGTTGGGGACCCATCCCTGGTGCTAAGGCTCCTGAGGGTGCTAAGCTCTTTCTCTGAGACCCTGCTCTTTCTCCACAGCCAGCCTCTGGGCTGCTGCCTCAATGGAAGTGGAGAGAATGCACTGTGGGCTTTTTGGACACCACAGCCAGACCTGCCTGTGGCCTGCGTGGCAGCCTGCCTGACACCCTAGCCTGGGCCAATTCTCCCTTCCCTACAGGTCTTGAGGGGAAATGGCCAGGCTTCCTGAACCCAGGAGTGTTTGAGGGAGTGTCAAGTAACTGGTGTCCCTTCTGGTACCCTCCCCCTTCCCCAAGTCCCCATATTCTGAAGGCAGGCTGATGTCTCTCCAGGTACACGGCAGATCTTCTGGACATACTGAAAACCAGCTACAGCATCCCCTCTGCCTGCTTCTCTCTCCCGCCCACCGCAGCCCAGCTTCTGAGAGGTGAGTCAGGGACCCTCCCCAGAGGGAACTGAAGGGAGGAAATGAGCATCCCAGCGGGAGTCAGGACAGCTGAGAGGAGCTGAGGAGAGGTGGTCCTGAGCTGGCCAGCCTGGAGAGCCTGGGAGGATGGCTGGCCCAGTGTCCGTCGTGGTTAAGGCCTTGGAGAAGAGCAACTCCTCACGGAGCCAGTAGGTCAAAGAAGGGACGTGACAACATAGCCCGGGAGACAAACTTGCATGTGGGGCCTCCCACAGATCCCAGGCTCAAAACTCTCAAACAGGGGACACTGGCCTGGAGCAGTTTTCAGACCCCAGGGCCATCCAGGGACTCAGGACGGTGCCCGAATGATCCAAGCCCCACAGAATCCCCTTGACGCCTGCACAACAGCCTCCTTGGGAAAGGGCCTGTGTCATTCCAGAGGGGTAGCCACTAGCAATAAAATTCTTAAAATGTAGATGAACCTGTGAAAGTATTCTGACCCTGCTGGCCCACTAGATCCTATCACTGAATGCTTTTGAAAATGAGAGGCAGAGGATGGGACTCAGTTTATTCCCTGGACACCTAAGTCATCGACAGTCAAATGAATCTAGCACCTTTATAGCAAATGTGGTTCATATCCACGTTGTATTTTGTTTTCCCACTGCATGATTAACTTCCTCGAAGATGTGGATAAATAGGTGTCTCTATGGTATCCTAAATGCTTTCCCAACCTCCTTCTGATCTCGTCACCTCAAGGAGCAGACGCTCTCTGAACAACAGGATGTGCTCAGCGTGCATCAGGAGGAAGACGTGGACACGGCCTTGGGCAGTATTCAGCCCCGTTTCAGATGCTCTGAACCAGAGCAGATGCCAACTGCCAGAGAGTGTCCAGAGACACCTTGTAGCTGCTCTGTGGTTCGTGCCAGGAGGCAGCTGCCACCTCCAGCTCCAGGAACCCGTTGTTCAGATTGTGCAGCTGGGGGTACAAGTCTTCCCTTGCATCAGTGGTTGTCAACCAGAGGCCATGTTGTCCCCCAGGGGACTTCTGACAAGGTCTGGAGACAGGTTCAGGTGCCACAACTAGAGGGTGCTCCTGGCATGTAGTGGGCAGAGGCCAGGGATGAAGCCTGGAAACAAAGAAAAGCCCCCACAACAAAGAATTATCTGGGCCAGGTGTCAACAGTGCTCAGATTGAGAAACCCTGCCTTACCACGTTGCTTTGCCACAAAGTCTGCAAATAGAAGCACCAAGGATGTTCACAGTAGGGAGACCATTCTGGCTCTGGTCGTCGGGTGAGCTGCCTTGTTCCAGGTGGAACTGTTGGAGTTGGGTAGCAAGTGGAGAGTGGAGAGCAGGCAGTGGGCACGGCTGGGGTGGCCATGGAGACTGAATGAGCAGGCAGGTTCCCCAGACACTGAGGAGATGGATCCGGCAGGAGTCAAGGTCACCGATGGAAAGCAGGTGACAGTTGAGAGGGCTTGGCAGGAAAGCTGGGGCCTGCTGAGCGTCAGGCAGAGGAGCTGTACTTGATCCAGCAGACAGAGGGCTCTGAGATTGGGAGGGCCTGGATGGTGCTTTACGACCACTGATCAGTAATCAGGGTGCCTTCAGGGAAGAAAAGTCTTGAGAAGCAGGGTCATAAACGGGAGGTTATTGCCCCAGCCCAGCAAGACAGACAAGAGGCTGAACCAGGGCAAAGTCAGGGAAAGGAAGGGAAGGCTAGGGAACAGGCAAATCAAAGAAAGAGCCGGCAATCTGCTAAATATCTATACAAAGAAGGAAAGTAAAAGAGACTCTAATGATGACTCGGGATCTGGGCAAAGTGATAACAGTGCCGGAAACAGGGCGTCAGGAAGAGGCGCCCATTGGAGGATGTGGCGAAACCCCTTCCTCCTTCATTTGTAAATTCTTGTGTTCCTTGAATTAAATGTCACTTAAGAAAGAGCTATTCTCGAAGAGCTATTGAACCTTTCACTAATTCATTTGTGAAATGCCTGTGATATGATTGCAATTATAATCCCTACAGGACTTTTTTTTTAATGGACTGATCCAAACATTTATATGGAGGAGTGCAAGGCCAAGAAAAGGCAAGAGAGTTCTCAAAAAGTGAAAGCAGGGTACCTGCCCTACCAGAGATTACTTTAGCTTTAGATGCTAAAACGACAGTAATTAAAGCTATGAGGTACTAACTGTAAGGGGCCTGACAAGTAGACAAATAGAACAGAATAGAGGGCCCGGAACAGACCACTGCCCACTCAGGGACTGGCTTTATGAAACGATGCTACACATATCGGGGGCAGGATGGATTCTCCAAGAAGAGATGCTGGACAATTGCCTGTCCCTATGGCAAATAAATAACCATGAAAATAGCTCCAAAGTAGCTTTAATCTGGATTAAGTACCTAAACGTAAAATGTAAATACCTTTACAAAAGAAAATAGAGAGAGAGATTTTTATGATTGGGAGTAGACAATAATTTCTTAAAACAGAAAAAAGCACAAATAATCATGGAGAAGATTGACCACATAAGGTAAACAAACTTCTGCACAACTAAAAACAGTAAAAACAACATTAAAAGCCAAACCATAGACCAGGAGAAGATATTTTCAAGCCTCTAAACAATGAAGGATGAGTAGGCAGCATAAGAAAAATTACCCCATAGAAATTGGATAAAATATATGAAGAGATGATTCACAGAAGAAGATACCCAGATGGCCAATAAATATACAAAAAGATTATCTGTTTTGTTAGGAATTAGGCAACTGGGAATTAAACAATGAAATATCATTTCACTCCTATCTTATGGGCAAAAATAAAAAGCCTGAGATTCCCCAGTGATGGTGAATTGGAGGTGAACTGTGAGCTCTCATAGACTGCTGGTGGGAGTAAAAATTGGTGTAACCACTTTGGAGGGTAATTAGATATCTGCAACACTGAAGATTCTCATCTCCTACACCCAGCAATTCCAGTCCGGCGGGTCCGAACACAGGAACTCCCCTATACACGCCAAGGAGACACATCCATGAATGCTTACCGCAGCATTTGTTTGTCATGATAAAAATAAAAATCGTGAAAACAATGTTGGGTGGGAAAAGCATTGTGTGGGATGGTGCCATTTGCCTAGGTTTTTGAAGATGCAAAGCGATATCATATGTTGAGTGTGAACATATGTTGTAAAAATTAAAACATGATTGGGAAAGATATACACCAACTTCAGAATAGCAGTTACCCCTGGGGAGTGAGGTCAGGAAGGGAAGAGGATCCGGGAGGTACATACAGGGGGCTTCAGATACGTCTGTAATGTTTTGTTTTGCTAAAAATAACTTTTGAAGCAAAATGAGCAATTTCGTAAAACTCTTTAAAATGGAGTTACGGGTATATTTTATGTTTGCTCTATTATTGTCTTTGTTTTGGGAATATTTTATAATTTTCAAAATAATTATGAAAATAGTTTTGAAAGGCAGAGATGAAATGTTAGATGAAAAACCAGAATATAATCTTTACAATATGATTGCAGCAAGATACTCTCTATGCACTCTAAGCAACATATTTTTTAAAACTACGTTTTTTTACACCTTTTTTTCTCTTTCTGGTGAGCAAGACTGTCCCTGAGCTAACATCCGTGGTAATCTTCCTCAATTTTATATGTGGGATGCCGCCACAGCACGGCTTGATGAGCGCTGTGTAGGTCTGGCCCAGGATTCAAACCTGTAAGCCCCGGGCCACTGAAGAACAGGGCGTGAACTTAACCACTGGGCCACCGGGTCAGCCCCTAATCAGCATATTTTTTAAAACGACTTTTTATTGAGCAAATACTACACGCCAGGTGCTGTGCTAAGAGGTTTTTTTTTAAAGATTTTATTTATTTATTTTTCCCCCAAAGCCCCAGTACATAGTTGTCTGTCATAGCTGCACATCCTTCTAGTTGCTGTATGTGGGATGCGGCCTCAGCATGGCTGGAAGAGCGGTGCCTCGGTGCGCACCCAGGATCCGAACCCGGGCCGCCGGCAGCGGAGAGCACGCAGTTAACCGCTAAGCCACGGGGCCGGCCCAGTGCTAAGAGGTTTAATGAGAGGATAAATAAGCTGTCCAAGGTCCTAGAGCAGGAAGGAGAATTTCGCTTTGAACTCAGCTATCTCTGACTCCAGAGCTTACGATCTTAACCTCCCTGGAAACAAATACGCAAAAAGGAAAATAATTTTGGGTTGGGGACTAGCTAGGATTATGACTCATCCACTTTTTTTCAAAATTTTAATGTTGTGATATTGTTTGCATTATTTAAAGAAGGAATCTTCGCTATTTCAGAGACAGTGGGAAATGTGCTAGTTGCTAAAGGTATAGTTGTTTTCAAAACGGTCGGCTAGACAAGCATTTCCCAAAGTGTGTTCCTGGAATAAGAATCCCGAGGAGCGCATCGTGAAAACAGAGTCGGCAGAAACACAAGTTTTGTACAAGCTGTGGTCTATGACATCCTTTTGGAAATTAATAATGTAAATCAGATTAAAAGGTCCAGTATGCTCTGCAGGAAAGAAACACGTTTAATTTTGTTTAAGGCATTTCTTTTGTCTAAGGCAGATCTTTAGGCGATAGAACACTTTTGTCCCATCATATCTACTGAGATGATGCAGTCAAATACGGTGGGGGACAATCTTCTAAGAAGACAAATGAGTGTGATGGAGCGAGGGGTGGCAGGCTATGGGTGCTCAGGCCCTGCTCTCTCTCAGCTTCTGCGCTGTGGAGGTGCACACAGGAGCCTGTAGATACTGCGGGTGCGAGAAAGAGTCGAGTGCCCAAGCCAGCACTCACAAGACACTGCACAAGCACTTCTGTACTGAACAGTCAGGACATGCCCATCCCCACCTTCATCAACCGAAACAACCCTTTAGGGCTGCATTTGATTGTCTGTATCACTCCACGCTCTCTCCCGTATCCACGTGAACACACACCAAGAGTGAGTGTGTATAATGGTGAAGAATACGGGCTTAGCCTCAGGACCCCTGGGTTTCAATCCAGCTCCTTCATTTCCAGGCTGTGCGACCCTGGGCAAGGTGCTTAACTCTCTCAGCCTAGTTGCCTGGAAAAGCCTATGCAATGGAAATGACAATAGCAATTGTCACGGGGTCATTTCTTTCATTCAAGAAATAGTCACAGACAGTTACTGCTCCAGGCAGTTGAACGGTGGAACGGAGAACAAGCCCCAAAGAGTCCCTGCCTTCGTGGAGCTTACACAATGGTGGGAGGACGGATGGTGGGGGCAACGTCACACAGGGCCGGGGGGAGGCTAGCTGAGCAGGGGCATTGAAGCAGAGAGCTCAGAGATGAGAAGGAGCCAGCCACACGTAGCTCAGGGAGAAAAGCTGAGCAGGCAGAAGCCACCTGGAAAGTCCTGGAGGTGGGAATAGCGCACATAGTTGCAACATGGAGGAATCTCAAACGCATTATGCTAAGTGCAAGACACCGCAATCAAAAGGCTATGAGTCCATTCACGTGAGACTCTGGAAAAGGAAAGACTAGAGGGATAGAAGACAAATCAGTGGTTTCCAGGGGCAGTCGGTACCGGGAGAAACTGACTACAAAAGGCCTTAAGAGAATTTGGGGGGGTGATGGAACTGTTCGAAATCTTAATTCTGGTGGTGGTTACAGGACTGCATGCATCTGTCAAAACTCCTATAACTAGGCACTAAAAAAGCGTGAATTTTACTCCATGTTAAAAACAAAAAATCTTGTTTTGGCTCCCAGGTTTCCACGGCACCAAGACTAATGCTCCACTGGAACATCTGGGCTGTTTCCCTATGGCCAATCCCTAGCAGTCCACTTGATTTTCCATCCACTTTCTGCTCCAATTACAACTTGCTCCTCAGCATCTTATCAATATTCGACAGACTTGCCATCTTCCCGGCCTTTTTGCATGCTGTGCCCCTCACCTGCAATGCCCTCCCCTCGGCCTTCTGCCCCTCTAAACCCTCTACACCGTGGTGCTCTGAAGCCTCCAGTCCCTTGCAGAGTCTGTGCTGCACACCGGAGGGCAGGCTCCTCTCTCAGTGTTCCAGGGCGTCGGGCTGGAGTTTCCCTGACTTCAGGGTCCTTACCAACAGGAGCGCAGGATGTGACCTTACTCTTTCCACGCCAAGCGCTCAAAATAATGCACGCGCGGCCTAGCACACAGTAGGCCCTCGACGCAGTGCACGCGGGAGGGAGAGGGACCCCGGAGCCCCAGAGGAGGTGAGATCTGAGCTGAATCTGTGTCTGAAGGGCTAACGAGGCACCTTCGAGGGACGTCAGGCCATGAGGACCGGGGCGGGGTAGAAAGAGTGGCAAGTGTGGCGGTCCAGGAGGCGCAAGGTGACCGCCCAGAGCCCGCTGTCGTGGCGCCCCCGGGGACCCGCGTACCTTGTCCTCGTAGGAGCGCTGGGCGGCGCTCACCGACCTGGCCTTCATCAGCAGAAGCACCAAGGGAGGCACAGGGAGCCAGTGGCGGATACCGCCACCATGATGCTGCCCACGAGCTAAGGAGCTGCGCCCCCATCGGTCCTCCTCGGCCCCGCCCCTCACCCCGACTCCGCCCCTAACGGACCCGCACACGACCAGCCAGTCCATCCTCTCCCCACCCTCCAACCCCTGGTAAACCTCACCCCACCCTGCCGACCTGGTCTCGGTGCCACCCTCAGCACCCTCCCCCCAAGACAGGGCTAGATTCTCCAATTGCCACAGTGCATCCTAGCCCCACCCATCTCCCCGACCCTACCATCCTCACCTGGTCCAGACTGCTCCTCCTCACCCTTCTCTCTCTCTAACCTGGCCCACCAATCGCTCCGCCCCTGGCACCCCGCCACTCGGCTGTCCCCGCCCTCCCCACTGCTCCCCAAGTGGGCCCAGCAGACTGGCGGTGATGGGATGACCCTATCCATGCCCAAGGGCAGGTGAGTCGTGCGCACCAGGAAGACCACGGAGGTGACCAGCAAGCTGCCCGAGGAGAGGCATAGGGACAGGATGGGCAGCATGAAGAAGCCAAAGTTGCACTGACCGATGCTGTTGTTGACACACTTGCAGTGATGTTCTAAGTCCTGGGCAGAGGGAAGGGGGCAGCGTTCTGGACACCAGAAGAGGACAGGTAAAGCTCCCCAGGCCAGGCCTACAGCCAGTGTGGGGCCCCTGGGCATCTAGTGTCAGCGAGCCCTGGGGTAGGACAGGGGTGCCTTTTCTCCCCCTGGCCTGACCAGGCTTAGCATAGATGTGGATGCTCCTGGGCGTGTGAGCACGTGGGTCGGCAGGGGCCAGCCTCCCAGGACAGGTGCCGGCAGGGAGGCAGTGAGCTGCATGAGCGACGAAGACTGGCTGGGAGTTACTGCCACCCTTGGCCTTGGCAGTCCTGGAAGTGGTTTGAGGCCTGCTGCTGGTCCCCTGTGCAAGTGGGCCTCTTGAACCGGCCAGGTGCTGGGCAGGTGTGGGTGGGGGCCGGAAGGGGGCAGATGAGAGGGGCGCTCACCTAACACAAATGTTTCACCAGGGGCACGGGTACGTCCGCGGCGGGCGGTGGAAGCAGCACTGTGAGCACCACGCACGCAGAAGGCTGTGTGGTTCACCCATTCCACATGCACCGTCCTGGGGCCCTGTTCGTTGGAGCCTGGCATGGGAAGAGGATTGTGCAGCAGCAGGAGCACTTCATCAGTCTGCTGCTGGCGGGAGTCTCGGACAGCCCTGCAGCATCACTGGGCTCCGGAAAGGGTGGGGAGGAGGGGGGCAGGGGAATCCTAGTCCCCACTGAGAAAGCTGACCAAACTCGGAGAGGCTGGCAATCCAAGGGAAGGTAGACTTCCAGCCAGAGGAGTCTGTGATGACTCAGGCCTTTGGAACTGTGATTGATGCTGTAAGCAGTGTGTGCAGTGGGAAGGAAGAAGACAGAACTGAGTGGTTGCCAAGAGCTGGCTTCTCTCGCTGGCCTGCCCTGCCGTCCCCTCCAGAGCAATTGGAAAGCCTCCAGACTGCAGTTTTTTCACATCTTGGTGGCTTGGGAAATGAAGCACCAGAAGCAGGGCCCAAGCAAAGGGGATAGGGGTTGACGGGGTCTTGAGACCCACGGAGGTGAGAGGGGAGGAGCACTTTAGGAATCATCCCTGCATGCAGGAGCCTTTAGGGTGCTACCTCCTTAACCTAGGGCCCGAGAGCACACCTTGATGCAAGATGTCAGAGTCTGAGAAGTTCAGGAAAACCAGACTGCTGAAGGTGAGGACGAACAATGGGAGGCCTGTGACAATGGGAAAGAACCACTCCCCACTCTGGGCCAGCCATCTGCAACTGAGACCAGAGTAGGACTCAGTCCTGATCCCGGGGGGCCCAAGCTTCTCGGGGGACTCAGTCCACCTGGTCAGGACTCACCGACGTCAAAGCCTGCTCTAAATAGCCAGAGTAGTCACAGATCCAGAGCGGCTCCACCAAATGTCACCCAATATTACCAGCCACCAATAGCTCCCAAAGGCACCGAGCACTCTATGCCTCTGTGCCTTTGCATATTGGGTTCCCTCTGCCTAGAATATCCTCCCTTCCCTGATGCCTCTTCTACACTTCACCTGTCCGGACTCTCCTGATCTGTTTTCCTTTCTGACTCTCTGTAAGAAAACTGCCGGCTTGTGTGGGAGACTCACGGGAAACCGAAGAAGAGTCCGTTGACACAGACCAGCAGGACTCCAGTGAAGGCAGCCAGCAGGCTCGGGTCGAGCCAGGGAAGCGGGACCTGAGGCGGGGGACGAGACTCCTTCATGAGGGGCATGCCATCCTGCCAGAGCCGTGTGGCCGGACCTCCGGTGCCCACAGGACCCCACCCCGATACTGCCTCCGAGAGCCCTATGTCCACAGTGACCGCTGAAGCCATAGTGAGCTCAGAAGCCACAGCCCAGGGTGGAAGGCAAGAAGCCCCAGCGTGGCATCACAGAGGATGAAGAGGTCTGGGCTAGGGGCTCTGTAGCCTGTGACTGCCACTTCCAACAGCCACCCCCCAACCCTCAACTGTGCCGGGGAAGGAGAGGTCCTGCCCTCTGAGGATGGCCTCCACACTACAGGAGATTAGAGAAACTCCTGGGGAGAAGAAGTTGATTTCAATCTCCGTTTCACGCAAAGCGCTAATCGAAGCAAACAGTGCTCATTGCTCATCTGTCTCCAGGTTTTCTTTTGTACTATTCTGAAATTATACTTTGGGGGAGGGGGCAGCAAAATAATTTTGCAGGCTTCCTCATTTCCAGGCGTTTCATGACACAATTCTGCTCAATGAGATATGAGTGGATGTCTGTTCAGGGTTTCTAGAACAGCTTTTGCCTTCCTGATAAAAGGGGGAAAGGACACAGTTGGCAGAGCTCTGTTCCTTCTTCCTGTCTTGAACCCAGATGTGCTGGCCGGGGGTGCCCCCTCTGACCCGTTAGCCAACACCTCCACAAGCTACACAGACAACAGTGAGGACCTTGTTGAGTCACTGCCCCAGCCTTGACTCCCTCCCTCTGAACTGCTTATTATGTGAGAAAATAACCGGCCTCTCTCTTACCTGCAGCTGATAGTTGTCATTCGTTTTAGCCACTGAGCGTCTGAACCCCTCTGTGTTTGGATGATTCCCCCAACTGGGAGTCAGGTGCCACTAGTCAGCCTCAGAGCTGCTACCACCAACCGACGGGGAGTCTTGGCCGACAGGCAGCCAATGCACACATTTTCAGAGCTCCCGCGTGTTGAGGTGTAGTGTCCATTTTGAAGGTCACTTTAATTTCAACAGCGATTGTATTTTTCCTGAACCTGGATAAAATGTGTAATTCCAAGGTTCCTACTTGGCTTTGAAAAAGGCTGATATTGAATGGGAGTAATTGAATTGGAACATTCTGAGGAAATTACTTTGATTAAAAACAGAGAGCAAAAGTCCCTCATGGACACATAATTATTGTTACTTTTATTTTCCTGTCTACAGAAACATATTTTTTCTTCATGACATTCAAATTAAGAGGTTAAAATTCAAGGCCGGTCCCGTGGTGCAGTGGTTAAGTGCGCGCCCTCTGGTGCTGGCGGCCCGGGTTCGGATCCGGGGCGGGCACCGACGCACTGCTTGTCAGGCCATATGTGGCGGCTTCCCAAATCCAACTGAGGTGGATGGGCACAAATGTTAGCCCAGGGCCAGTCCTCCTCAGCAAAAGGAGGAGGATTGGCATGGATGTATGGATGTTACCTCAGGGCTCATCTTCCTCACATACACACACACACAAAATGCATGCAGTGAGAATACTGTCTTCTACCTGGTGAGAACATATTTTAAATACTAAAGTTGAAACCTTTAGATATTTTCATTTGTTATCATACAACTGTATATAGGTATGCACATTTAAAATATCTACATATTGAAATATACTAAAATTACTTTTTTAATGGTGTAGGGATAATAGACAGGAAGACCTGGTGGCTTGGAAGAGAAATGATCTTTGTAGAACAGTCTCTTTTCATCCCGATCCACTAAAAACTTATTAGTTTCTGCCTATTCTAGTCATGGTAGAGACTTATTATCTCACTTAACCTCAATGAGTAATCATAATTATAAGCAAATTAATAGAATGATAAAAGAGAATTAAGAGAATGATAGGAGATTCCTCACTTCTGAAAAAACTGAAAAGGCTGAGTGCTTGTTATGTTACCTGCTGCTGTGCCATCTACAGGATAGTTAGTCTGCTTAATAACACAGCCGACACTATGACCATTTCTTGTCCTCACACACCTCTACTCATATAGGGCAACAACTCTTTGAGGTTGCTATTTTCTGATACCGGGCCCCAAATTCAGAAGAATAAAATAGACCTTGTGTCTTGTTGGCTGCTAGGTAACACCAGAGGCTCGCTCCCCACCCACCCCCAGAACCCGTGACATGGCACTCTCAGGCAGCGAGCAGCTGTGAGAAACATCGAGTTGGAATTAACATGCTTCATATCTCCTTCATGTGCTCAACGATTTTGTAAGAGCTGCCCTATTGATTGGGACCACCTTGTGGGGTAAACTGATAAATTCAAAGAAGATTGAAAATTGGTTTTGCGTGGGTAAAAGGTGTGGTCAGGGGGCTATGACCATGTTGAAAGGACTAGAGCTCTCACGCAGAGAGGACTAACTCTGCTCTCCGTCTCTTGTGACACTTGTGTGTGTGCATGTGTATGTGAATGTGAAGTTTGTTTGCCTGTTTCAGGGGTTTTGTTCTAGGTTATGGGAGTTTGTTCGGAGGGAGCCCCAATTTGTTGAAAGGACTAACTCTTGGCTCCATCTGTTCTGACACTTGTGTGGACATGTGTGAATGCAGGTAATGTGTGTGTGTGAGTGGTGCCATAATGGGAAACTGGGATTTGACTCCCAGTGGCAGCCCTCTGGGTCATGTATAGCAAAACTGGGATGTTTCCAGTTATAAACCTGTGAAAAAAAAAGATGAAACTTAACCAAATTTGGGGTCTCAGCTTCCTCTCGTGGTCTCACAGATGCTAATGAAAACAAGTTAACAGAAGAATAAAAACAAGCTGAGAGAAAAAAAAAAGGGACTCTTCCCAGCAAGTTGAAAATTTTTAAAGGTTTATTTTTTTTATGTTTTTATTTTAAGGGAAACTAAGGTAAATAAGACGCATATTAAAAGGGGGAAAAACAAAGAGGAATCAGAAAAGGAAAGACTCACAGGACTCATCACAGCAGGATGGAAATCTTTAGCTAGTTATTAAAAGGAAAAATGGGATAAATAAAACAGACATGAATGAGGTTAACATAAAGGTTTTCATAAAACACCGCCTAAAGTTAGGTGGGCTGAAAGGACCCCCTACTGGCCCCGCAAGATTAAAAGACCTCAGACAGGCCTGTTCTAGTCACCCCAGGTTGGAAAAATATATATATTTTTAAGCCAGAAAGCAGGAAATCACAATGAGAAATCTGACCAACAATTGTTGGGGGCAACACTTCGGCTGCTAATCTTGATAAGATCATAAAGATTATAATGTTTGAGCTAATATTATATGAAGAGGTCATGTCAACTTCGCCTGGATGTTTTTTCGGAAACGGATGTTACGTCTGGCTGGGAATGCTTTCCCTACACAATATTATAAGACAGAGACTTATTGATGGAACCCTAATGAAAGCGATGATGAGAGGTATAAAAATTGATAAAATTGAATTAAATGTCGTTGAAAAATTAGTACAGTTAAATGGGCTTTACGTAAAATGATTACATCTCTTTTGCCTGATGCATTATAGTATTTTTTTTTTTTTTGGATCCAACTATTCTTTTTTATTTATTTATTTATTTATTTATTTATTTATTAATTTTTTGTTTATTGCAGTAACATTGGGTTATAACATTGTAAAAATTTCAGGTGTACATCATTGTACTTCTATTTCTGCATAGATTACATCATGTTCACCACCCAAATACTAATTACAACCCATCACCACACACATGTACCAAATTATCCCTTTCACCCTCCTCCCTCCTCCCTTCCCCTCTGGTAACCACCAATCCAATCTCTGTCCCTATGTGTTTGTTTATTGTTGTTATTATCTACTACTTAATGAAGGAAATCATACGGTATTTGACCTTCTCCCTCTGACTTATTTCACTTTGCATTATACCCTCAATGTCCATCCATGATGTCACAAATGGCTGGATTTCATCATTTCTTATGGCTGAGTAGTATTCCATTGTGTACATATACCACAGCTTCTTTATCCATTCGTCCCTTGATGGGCACTTAGGTTGCTTCCAAGTCTTGGCTATTGTGAATAACGCTGCAATGAACACAGGGGTGCATGTACCTTTACAAATTGGTGTTTTCAAGTTCTTTGGGTAAATACCCAGCAGTGGGATGGCTGGATCATATGGTAGTTCTATCCTTGACTTTTTGAGGAATCTCCATACTGTTTTCCATAGTGGCTGCACCAGTTTGCACTCCCACCAGCAGTGTATGAGAGTTCCCTTCTCTCCACATCCTCTCCAACACTTGTTGTTTCCTGTCTTGTTAATTATAGCCATTCTGACGGGAGTCAGGTGATATCTCATTGTAGTTTTGATTTGCATTTCCCTGATAGTTAATGATTTTGAACATCTTTTCATGTGTCTGTTGGCCATCTGTATATCTTCTTTGGAGAAATGTCTGTTCAGGTCTTTTGCCCATTTTTAATTGGGTTGGTAGTTTTTGTTGGTAAGATGCATGAGTTCTTTATATATTTTGGAGATTAAGCCCTTATCAAGTATGGTTTGCAAATATCTTCTCCCAATTGTTAGGTTGTCTTTTCGTTTTGTTGATGGTTTCCTTTGCTGTGCAGAAGCTTTTAGTTTGATGTAGTCCCATTTGTTTATTTTTCTATTGTTTCTCTTGCCCGGTCAGGCGTGGTGTTTGAGAAGATGTTGCTAAGACTGATGTCGAAGAAGCGTACTGCCTATGTTTTCTTCTAGAAGTTTCACAGTTTCAGGTCTTACATTCAAGTCTTTAATCCATTTGGAGTTAATTTTTGTATATGGTGTAAGGTAAGGGTCTACTTTCATTTTTGCATATGGCTATCCAGTTTTCCCAACACCATTTGTTGAAGAGACTTTCTTTTCCCCATTGTATGTGCTTGGCTCCTTTGTCAAAGATTAGCTGTCCATAGATGTGTGGGTTTATTTCTGGGCTTTCGATTCTATTCCATTGATCTGTGTGTCTGTTTTTGTGCCAGTACCATGCTGTTTTGGTTACTACAGCTTTGTAGTATATTTTGAAATCAGGGAGTGTGATACCTCCAGCTTTGTTCTTTTTTCTTAGGATTCCTTTAGCTATTCGAGGTCTTTTGTTGTTCCATATAAATTTTAGGATTCTTTGTTCTATTTCTGTGAAAAATGTTGTTGGAACTTTGATAGGGATTGCATTGAATCTATAGATGGCTTTAGGAAGTATGGACATCTTAACTATGTTAATTCTTCCAATCCAAGAGCATGGAATATCTTTCCATTTCTTTGTGTCTTCTTCAATTTCTTTCAGAAATGTTTTATAGTTTTCTGTGTACAGATCTTTCACCTCTTTGGTTAAGTTTATTCCTAGGTATTTTATTCTTTTTGTTGCAATTGTAAATGGGATGGTATTCTTAATTTCTCTTTCTGCTACTTCGTTGTTAGTGTACAGAAATGCAACTGATTTTTGTATGTTGATTTTGTATCCTGCAACTTTACCATACTCGTTTATTACTTCTAAAAGTTTTCTGGTGGATTCTTTGGGGTTTTCTATATATAAAATCATGTCATCTGCAAATAGTGACAGTTTCACTTCTTCCTTTCCAATTTGGATCCCTTTTATTTCTTTCTCTTGCCTGATTGCTCTGGCTAGGACTTCCAGTACTATGTTAAATAGGAGTGGTGACAGTGGGCATCCTTGTCTGGTTCCTGTTCTTAGAGGGATGGCTTTCAGTTTTTCACCATTGAGGATGATATTAGCTGTGGGTTTCTCATATATGGTCTTTATTATGTTGAGGTACTTTCCTTCTATACCCATTTTATTCAGAGTTTTTATCATAAATGGATGCTGTATCTTGTCAAATGCTTTCTCTGCATCTATTGAGATGATCATGTGATTTTATTCTTCATTTTATTAATGTGGTGTATTACGTTGATTGACTTGCGAATGTTAAACCATCCCTGCATCCCTGGAATAAATCCCACTTGATCATGGTGTATAATCTTTTAACGTATTGTTGTATGCGATTTGCTAGTATTTTATTGAGGATTTTTGCATCAATGTTCATCAGTGATATTGGCCTGTAATTTTCTTTTTGTGTTGTCCTTGTCTGGTTTTGGTATCAGGGTAATGTCAGCTTCGTAGAATGAGTTAGGAGCTTCCCCCTCCTCAATTTTTGGAAGAGTTTGAGAAGGATAGGTATTAAGTCTTCTTTGAATATTTGGTAGAATTCACCAGGGAAGCCGTCTGGTCCTGGACTTTTATTTTTGGGGAGGTTTGTGATTACTGTTTCGATCTCCTTACTGGTGATTGGTCTATTCAAATTCTCTACTTCTTCTTGATCCAGTTTTGGAAGGTTGTATGATTCTAAGAATTTATCCATTTCTTCCAGATTGTCGAATTGGTTGGCATATAGCTTTTCATAGTATTCTCTTATAATCTTTTGTATTTCTGAGGTGTCTGTTGTAACCTCTCCTCTTTCATTTCTGATTTTACTTATTTGTGCCTTCTCTCTTTTTTTCTTGGTGAGTCTAGCTAAAGGTTTGTCAATTTTGTTGATCTTTTCAAAGAACCAGCTCTTGGTTTTATTAATTTTTTCTATTGTTTTTTTTGGTCTCTGTTTCATTAATTTCTGCTCTGATTTTTATTATTTCCCTTCTTCTACTGATTTTGGGCTTTGTTTGTTCTTCTTTTTCCAGTTCCTTCAGGTGCATTGTTAGATTGTTTATTTGAGACTTTTTCTTGTTTGTTGAGATAGGCCTGTATCGCTATAAACTTCCCTCTTAGAACTGCTTTTGCTGTATCCCATAAATTCTGGCATGTCGTATTTTCATTTTCATTTGTCTCCAGGTATTTTTTGATTTCTTCTTTGATTTCTTCGTTAACCCAGTCGTTGTTCAGTAGCATTTTGTTTAATCTCCACGTATTTGTGGCTTTTCTGATTTTCTTCCTATAGTTGATTTCTAGTTTCATACCGTTGTGGTCAGAAAAGATGCTTGGTATTATTTCAATCTTCTTAAATTTATGGAGACTTGTTTTGTGGCCTAATATGTGATCAATCCTGGAGAATGTTCCATGTGCCTTTGAAAAGAACGTGTATACTTCGGTTTTTGGATGGAATGCTCTGTATATATCTACTAGGTCAATCTGTTCTAGTGTGTCGTTTAAGGCCAATGTTTCCTTATTGATCTTCTGTTTGGATGATCTATCCGTTGGTGTAAGTGGAGTGTTAAAGTCCCCTACTATTATTGTGTTACTGTCTATTTCTGTTTTTATGTCTGTTAATAATTGCTTTATATATTTAGGTGCACCTACATTGGGTGCGTAGATATTTACAAGTGTTATATCCTCTTGTTGGATTGTTCCCTTGATCATTATGTATTGCCCTTCTTTGTCTCTTTTTACAGTTTTTGTTTTAAAGTCTATTTTGTCTGATATGAGTACTGCTACCCCAGCTTTCTTTTCACTGCCATTAAAATATTGTGTCTCGCTGGGGAACGTTTCCCCTGCCTGATATTGTAAGGCCATATAAATCCACCCTTCAGCCAATGTTACTTAAACATGCTAAAGGAGACCTTACTTTAAAATGGCCAAAAGGGGGCAACTTCAGTTTACCCAAACTGGTGTATTTACATATGCAATTGGAAAAAGCCAGCCACAAAGTTAAACAACCAATGGGAAGCCTATTTAATCTTTTGAGGCTTCTAAAGGAAATCAGGAATAACTTCCTGCCTCTTTCAAAGAAAATAATTAAGTCATTAAACATGCCAGATTGGGGGATGCCAGGGGCCCTGCTAGGAAAGAAACCAAATCTCCTCTCTTGCTGAGCTTCCCCACTTCAACTCCCCCGAAATTCCTGAACTCAAGTTAAGCAAGTGCAAATAGGTAAACTTTTGAGGTCACTTGGAATCATAAGGGCCAGGCTGGGGAACTTCTGTTTCAAGACCACCTTAAGAGTCACCCTTAAAAGTGAGGATTCAAAAGCTCTCATAATGGAATGCAGTCTTGGAGTAATATGCAGAGGCTTCTCAAAGACAAAATGATGTCAAACACAGCTATGAAAAGGATCCTTACAACAAAAAAGAATCTTGAGGAAAAATCTTTGGCCATCTGAGCAGGTCCATTTGCTAGGGAGTAATTTGGATCCAACTGTTCTTCTGAGTTTCGTCCCTGCGACCTGGCTAAAGTTTTAAAGATCTCTGTTGGCATCTTTCTGGATGTAAGTCTCTCTCTCTCTATTTGTCTGCCTACAGATGATATAATTGCTAAAGCATCTCCATTTAATTGGCTTAAAGTAAGTGCTTATATAAATTCTTTCTAAATGTAATGGAAACTAACCCAAATGTCTTTCAAGTTAACATGATATAAAATGATCTTTGGTAAATAAAAGCTTATTGAAGTTTGTTGGTTTGATTAAAATAAATATGTTTTCAGAGTTATCAACATCAGATATGGTGTAAACGTGTTATGCTCGTGACAAAATTTGTCGGCAAACAATAATAACTTTCAATAATGGCTGATTTTGTCTGATGTCTCGTGAGGGTTTTGTAGGCAATCTAAACATAAGTATTGGGAACAAGTAAACTAAATAGATGTGTAAACTAAATAAGGTGTTTTGGGGAACTTTTAACAGTGATCACATTATGGTGTATGTACTTCAAACAACTTAAGATGATGGCTAACGGCTTAATGTCACATGAAATTTTTGTGAGTAACCTAAACATAATTATTGGGAACAAATAATTTAGATAGATACAAATGGGTAAGAGGTTTGGGGTGCAATAATTATGTTTTATGGCCTATATGCTTGAAAAACTGCTTCGAAAATCTTTTCTGGTAACTTAAAACTTAAGAGTTTTGCTAAATTAAGTTAAACGATAAAATCTGTTGAGTACCTAGGTCATTTCTACATTAAAAACATATTAGAAATTGATTACTACTCATAGATTTGTCCACCTTTTGTTTCTGGTCACAGGGAAACTTAAAGATGCTTAAGTTGATTAATAAACGGGTTTTATGCATGCTCAAAAACTTCCTTGTGAAAACACGTATTTCTAGAACCTCTGTCTACAAGGAAAATAAAATGTATGTTTTCAGTAAAGAGGCGTGATGCATAGAGATATCTGTCCTAAAGTACAAGGAAAGACAAAATGAAGGCATGGGACAAATACTGAATGTAAAAAGTAAGCGACAGAAGTTTGCGAAAGGAAAACCCTGAGGAGTTCTGTGTACGGTCAAGTTGGCTGTGGTTGAAATGAAGTTAATTAAGTCAGTAAGTTTCAATATGAAAAGTAAGCTGGTGCAGAATTAGAATTTGGCTTTCTTTCTTCAAAAGATATTTCTCTTGAACTTTGGGTCGGCTCTTGATAAAGAGGTTATAAAAAGTTTTTCTTTACCTTTGAGTAAGTTTACCTAAAAGACAGAAAATCCATGTTTTGTGAAAATAATTTCCTATGCTCAAACAACTGAGGTCTCTCTATTAAGGTTTGCTGACTGCTTGAACTCTCTGTTGCCTTTGCTGATTCTGTTGTCTCCTTGATTAAATGAATAACTAAGCATTGTTTCCTACATGACCAAGTGTTTTAAACCTTTTTGATATTTTCGATGAACTTCCCCCCAAATTCAAGTCTTTCTTTTGACTTAAAAAGAAAACTTTGAGAATTTCCAATCAGCTCTAAGATGTTTCCAAGAGTTTGTTCTCTCTTTCTACAAAGAGGAAGATGTAAACTCACGAAACATATTTGGTACGTTAAATTACATGGGAAGCATTATCAAAAAAACCATAACAAGCCTTCCGAGGTAATATTGTGTGGGTAAATGTTATTACCATAGGTTTTCTTTCCTAAAAATTATCTAACATTCCAAAAATTCTGATCTGTCCTGGTTGTCAGTCATAATTCTAGTCATTATCTCAAAGTGTTGTATGTTACAGAAATAGCTGAGTGTCTTTGCCAATTTGCCATTTTTGAATGTTTGGTCATACGCAGGCACTTGTTTTACTCTCATGTTTCATCTTCAGAGAGATTCATGGAAAGGACCCTGACACTTGCTCTAAAATACAGGTTTCTGACAAACTTTCGGATTACAAAACTGATCTGGGTAGGAAATCACAAAACTGTAACTGAGAAATTAGTGGCCTCATGAAACTGCAAACAGAAGATCAAAAGTTGACATCGTAGGACTGAATAAATTGATGAGGATGATTATAATTTTTATGACTCCCTGTTTGAAATATTGCTGATATTTAATGTTTTGTTTTTCCAGAGTCAGTAAACCTTTTTCTCTTTTCTCGTAAGCTAACTATGACTTACAGCAATTTGTAAGCAAAAGGGAAGCATTTCTCTTTTTCTCCCTTATCTTATGCCTCCAGCATTTAAAAACTCTTCAAGAGTAAGTATTCTTATTTTCATGGCAGTATAGTCATTTGTATAAGTTCAATAAGAATCTGTTTCCCTTACAGCAGGGCAGAATTAGAAACGGGTTATATTGCCAAGGCTTTGACTGGAATGTCATATTTGACAGAAACATACACAAACTTGGATATGACCGTACAAATTTGAGAAGCAAACACTGGACTTTCCGGAATAAAGCCACTTAAAAATATTGCCCTGGCACCTTGCTTACAAGGTTCCCAGAAACCTCACCAGGCCAGTAAAGAAGGGCACTTCCCTGGCAGGTGCAAGAACTTTAGGATATTTGGGGGACCCTCAAGAGAAAAGAGGAATTCACACAAATCTGTAGGTATCCCAGGTCAAGTCCGATGACAAGTCCTTGGCTTGACTTTTCCTGGCGTGGACGTGCCTTTCAAGTTCAATCTGAGATTCCTTATAAAAAGTTCCAGCAAAGCAGATTTAAAAGAACCTATATGATCAATGGCTACTCTTGCTGTACTTATGTAAATAATCGGGCAAAGTTTATTAAAACTAGAGTTAGTTTGCAACCTATGACTCTTAATTTCGCTATCATTGGTACAAATGAAGGTAAATTTAGCGAGCAAACTTATGTTTCAATAGAAACTGTAATACACATTTGTGGATGTTGGATTTTGGTTCTGTTCATTAAAAACTTCAAGGTTTTTGTTTTTATTTGTAAATTGGACTGGATCCTGAATTCTTCTAGTTTGCTCAAATATCTGGTACAGATCTCCAAATTAGCGTTTTCAATTTTTCTTTCCTTTTCATTTCCAATCATTGAGAACTAAAATCACGTTGTTTCCTGAAGCCCGGGAACCTGAAGCTGCAGAACTTGATATAAACCTAAGAGGCGCCTTACGACAACCCATTTGGGACGATCTTCACGCCTGTTTCTGTGTAAGCCACTCAAAAGGTTTACCTGAACACCTGATGACATCATCGGAGACATTTTAAACTGCAGGGGATTCTTCAATGCTGACATCCAGACATCTTCTTGAATAACCATACCCTGGGCTCAGAAATTGGTTTATCATTTGCTCCAACCCCATTAACCTTGCTTTTCTTTTCTAAAAATGCTTCCTATTAAATACCTGGTTACTTGCTGACACAACATAGGCCTAACTTTGGGAGACCCTTTCTATGTTCCAGAGATGATCCAAAAGCCCTGAAGGGAACTCAAACCAAGGAACTAGACACCGTCAGAGGTTTCTCTGCAGCATCTTTGTCATGGAGACTGGGTCCTACTGAATTCTTGGATTGCAGGGGACCATACTGAAAACGCCACAGGGAACAAGAGTCATGCCACAGAAGTACATCACAACTGGGATCTCCCAAACTTTGGCTGGCTTCATCCTCTAGACACTGACTTCTCCGAATGGTCAAATGGACTCGTGACAGACTGCAAGTTGCTGTGCACAAGACAGCCTCCTATAGATGAGTAATACATGACTCCCAGGTTCTTACATTACTTGTTGGTCTATTAGACAGCAGGCTACTTGGCGACGTCAGATTTCTCCTGAGGTTCCAGGCAGTAAACTTGATTGGTTTACAGTCACCTTCTCCGGGATTCCTCAAGGACTGAGGTCCATTATGGAGGCGATACTAAAATTTGGGCTGTCTATTTTGCTATCTGTGTGCTTATCCATGTAATTATAAGTGATGAACTTAAGTGTTGTTCCAAAGCCGTCGATCAGAGTACTTGTTATGAGAGGTTCGGGGATTCGATCGGAGACGTAAAAGACACTTTCCACTCCAAACAAATGGACTGAAGGTATATTTTATTATATAGAGGATAGTAAAGGTGACAGTCTGCAAACAGATCCAAATAGGTCAAATATTAAGAGGGAAAAAACATCAGCCCGACTGGAATGGGAAAACACCCACATCGGCTGAAGAGAAATGACACAAATCAACCAGAAAGAGAAACACCAGGTTAACCGAGAAGAGAACACATCAAATCAATTACTTCATATCAAATCAATTACTTCACATCAAATCAGTTACTCACAACATCCACGCCCCACTGCCGGGAGAGCTCTGTCAATCTTCGCGGCTGGGCAAGGATCACACGTCCTGGGCAAAGTGTCCCTTCCACAGGTGGAACTCTCACTGGGTCTCAGTTTCCAGCAGTTTTTATACCATCAGTAATTTTCAGAGTAAGCAATTACAGAGTTTGCAGAGCAAGCATTTAGTGTTCCCATGCACAAAATGGTTATCAGTGGCGTACGTGCACTGAGCCCCCTGGCTAACGTCCCAGCCCAGTAGTTGTGTACGTGCATTGTTTTCTTTGGTTATCGTCCCAGCCCGGCATAGATGGCCAGTCCATCCTGTGCTACGACGCTCCAAGGGCCTTGAAATGTTACAACCTGCAACTCTCTCCGCGGGAGAAGAGCCACTTCCCACCACACAGAAAGCAGCTTTGTATTTCTTTTTGTGCTGGTGGCTGTAGGTCAATGGAGCGGCCAAACATGGCTGTACTCATGTCAAGACAGTACTAAAATATTAGTGATGCAAAGCATAGCTCTCTCTCCCCACCTGGTACTCAAACTATTTTAAAGTGACGGTAAAACAGTTTCATTCCTCCGATCCTGATCTTTGCCCTTTCACAGCAGAAGGTAGCTAGAGAGGCCTTCACCCCCGTTCCCGAAGACTGAGCCTGATCATAAGAGGTGGGAACTGAAACCGAGCATGAAAATGTTCAAAAATCTGCCCTAGAGCCAAAAGTTTTGACATAAGCTTTGCTAACTGCACCCGCGCATATTCAGCATAGTCAGCTGTTGTCTAAAACTAACCAGGTCTTCCTGTCTCTCCTCACTATATGAGTGAGCTGTCTTTCCCAGGAAGTCAAGGCCCAGACATCAGGATTCAGCCTCACAAGGCCAAATGCAGGCTGATGCCGAAAACTAACCAGAAAAGTCCAGAAAGTCAAGAGAAAGGAAATTCAGTCTTCAAGGCCAAACACAGGCTGCTGGAAGGTGCCAAGCAGCACAGCCACATGCTCCTGCTGCCCTACCTCAAACCCGGAACATGCTCTTGTTCCCCTACATAAAACCACGGCACACGCTCTCCCTCCCCTACCGAAAACCTCAGATACAAACCTCAACCTTTTTTTCATTCGACGAGGTGGATCTGAGTTCTAACTCCTGTCTACTCATCGGGCTGCCCTTCGATAGTAAGGCTCTTTCCTTGCCACAAGCCTGCTGTTTCAGTTCCTTTACTTTTTTGGCCCTCCTGTGCGCTGGGTAAATGAACCTGTGTTTGGTTCGGTAACAAACATGATTAAGTTTTCAGTAATTTAGATACTCTAGCAGAGTGGGGAAAAGCACATTAGAATTCAAGTGCCTCGCCCGACACAGAGAATGTCAACAAATTAGCTTCTAAGAATACTTTATTCCTTGGTTTCAAACACTTATGTCAATTGGCAGCAATTGTGGCACAAACTGTACATAACATTTCGTCACTGTTTTCATTGTCCATTAATCCATTTTCTCGTTGGATTAATTATCAGTTAAGTCTTCGTGGAACAATTACAGGGACCCACGTGCCTATGTACCTCACTCCCATAGAGATTCCACTCTCCTCCATTCTGATATTGTTAGTTACTGGAAGAAGTTAACCTGCCTTGTCATCAACACGTGGTTTCTCTGCTCCCTTCATTCTTGCCTGAAAGGTCCCTGCTAGAAGCTACAAGCAGAGATTGGGTCTTCTGGAAGAAGCACCCAAAAAAGACAGCCTGAGAAAGGGATATAGGGAACAGATGCATGATTACAGCCTTCCTAGAAGAAGCTGACACGCCCACCATAGCAGATACCGGGAGGACCTGACACTCAGGACTCCAGGACTACAGGGTCTGGGAACAGATGACTTCAGGAACACAGACTTTGGAGCCAATACTGACAGAAGTCACACCACGAGACTGAGTAACACTGATGACAGAAATCTGCTGGTTGCTGTTTGTAGCAGAATTTGTGGCCGTTTCTCTCAGAATAATGTTGATCAGTTTTACTGTTTTATTTTCTGATGGGCATACAATAAGGTCCCCTTTTATGCTTTCTGTTCCATCTCCAAACCCTCATTTTTGCAGGCTATGACCACGACTATCACAATGGCCAACCTTAATTGATTATTGGTTTTGAATTTAAATCTTTGCTTGATTGACATAGTCATCCACTATACATGAAAAGAACAATCCAGTTTTAAAGAGAAACAATATTTCTTCACCTGGCCCAGCCTCTCAGGATCCGGGCACATATACGAGGTCCTACATACAGTAACTGTGAGTCTGAATATGGAAAACTGTGAGTGTATTTTACAAGGTAATTAATTCTCAGGAAAACTGTAAAATGATCCCCTAATAACTGGAATTTAGAGGAGTTCTGGGTCACATATTTATGCTTGGGAAAATTCCAGTGGCCCTATGAACATTCCACAAAACATTTAAACTATAACTTGTAGATAGCTCCACTTAGTAGTAGTGTCCATGATAACTGGATAGGAACGATGACATATATTGAAAAATTGATACTCAGCCCGTGCGTGATCACTTTCGTGGCCGGCTGAAGAGCCCACAATGCCGCTTCAGTCCCCAGGGGTGGCCCAGGCTCAGACCCCCTTGGAAGCCCGCCCAAGAAGCAGCAACCATAGTGAAGATGAGAAGGGGGCTGACAGACCTCGCACCTGGCCCAATGCTTTCCGGCCAGCACAAATGCCCATAGCACTTCCACAACTTTCAGCTGATGTGGTAGTACCAGAAACACAGTTCCTGCTTCAGCCCCAGTGGTAGCAGGTGGAATCTGCCAACGGATACAGCCACAAATGCGCCGGCAAAACATTACTTCATCAAACACCACGAGAAACCAGAGCAACAATTCAGAGCAGAAGGAACATGACACTTCTCCAGAAACTGACCCTGAAGTCACAGAAATTTACAATCTCAATGGCAGAGGATTCAACATAGGTGTCATAAAGAAACTCCATGAGTTACAAGAAGACTCAGAAAGTTCAATGAGCACAGGAATAAAGCAGGTATAAAATTAATGAGAAGAGTTAATACTTCACCTGAGAGATGGAAACTAGAAACAAAAATCCAAGCAGAAATTCTGGATATGAAGAACACAATAAGTCACATAAGAAATAATCTAGAATTCTTAATAAATAGAGCTGACGGGGGCCAGCCCAAAGGCGTAGTGGTAAAGTTGGTGCACTCCACTTCGGCGGCCTGGGGTTATGAGGTTCGGATCCTGGGCATGGACATATGCACGCTCATCCAGCCATGCTGTGGCAGCATCCCACAAACAAAATAGAGGGAGATGGGCACAGTTGATAGCTCAGGGCTAATCTTCCTCAGTGAAAAATGAAGATTGGCAATGGATGTTAGCTCAGGGGCCAATCTTCCTCAGGAAAAAAAAAAAGAGCTGATGTTTGCAGGAAAGAATTAGTGATTTAGAGGATAGACAAATAGAAATCCTTCAGGTGGAGGAGGAGAGAGAACTGAGATTTAAAAAACAATGAAGGAATTTTCAAGAAAAATCCGACTCAACTAGAAAAAGCATCCTAAGGACCATAGGTATTCCACAGGGAGAAGAGAGGGAGAAAGGAGCCGAGCGTTTCTTCAAAGTAATAATAGCTGAGAATTTCCCAGGCCTCAGGAAGGAACTGGACTTACAAATACATGAAGAAGCCAATGGGACTCCTAATTACATCAACGATAAATGAGCTTCTTCGAGGCACATAACAGTAAAACTGGCAAAAGTCGATGACAAAGGGAGTGACGTCAGCATCCTGGCGGAGTGAGCTCTTCCCTTAGACTCTCCCTGCTGAGATACGATGGAAAGGACACTCATAAATCAACAGAGACATTCAAACAACACAATAGATGTCTGAGAGACCCATGCAGCCATATCTCTGAACGTGGAGGTGCAGGACTGCCCGGGAGGCAGTGGAAAGAGGTAAGGGGAATCTCCTCTACCTCCCCCACTGGCAGACACCTAGGGCGCAGGAGCGCTTGCAGCTCTGAGAGGAGAGAAGGGGAGGGGGCAGTCATTCGTGGGAATGCCTTCGCTCTCTGAGTTGCCTCCCAGCCTGTGGGACAGCTCCACTCTGAGGAGGCTAGGCAATCACTGGGCCGTATTCACCAAGCTGAACATCCCAGGAGGCAGAGAGTGAGGACAGAGCAGGAGCTCCTGCGGGCATGTGCACAGGAGTGGGAGCGCCCCTCCCCCACCTGGCACACAAGTACTGTTGGTCAGCCAGAGCAAGAGACCCCCGCCAAGGTGCCGGCACACATATGTGTAAATCAGCGGCGTCCAGCAGTCAAATGCAGATAGGCTCCGTCAGCATAACTTCCAAAGGACAGACACAGCTGCCAGGGAATGGGCAGGCTCGGAATACACAGGTCCTGCCACCACCCAGAGGCAGAAGGTGGAATTTGTAACCTGATACTACCACTCTGGGATGGATCAAATCCACAACAACCAATAGTATGAAAGTGTATACTAAGACACGAGACCAGAAGTAAAATGACAAACACCCAGAAATCAATCCTGAGGGCACCGCTATTTACAATCTAAATGACAGAGAATTCTCAATAGTTATTATGAGAAAACTAAAGAAGTTACAAGAAAACTCAGAAAAATTGTTCAAGGAAATCACGAACAAAATTAACGACCAAAGGGAATTCTTGACAGAAGAGATCGAAACTATCAAGAAACATCAATGAGAAATGTCAGAGAGGAAAAACACAATGACTGAGATAGAGAAAAATCTGGAGTCCTTAAATAGCAGAGCTGAAATAATGGAGGACAGAATAAGCAATTCAGAGGACAGAAATATAGAAATGCTTCAGATGTGGGAGGAGAGAGAACTAAGAGTAAAAAGAAATGAAGACATTCTCCGAGAAATATCTGACTCAATTAGGAAATGCAACCTAAGGATTATAGAAATTCCAGAGGGAGAAGAGAGGGAGAAAGGAACACAGAGCTTGTTCAAAGAAATAATAGCTGAGAATTTCCCAAACCTGGGGAAGGAACTGGAATTACAAGTAAAAGAAACTAATAAAATTACTAATGACACCAGTCTAAAAAGACCTTCTCCAAGGCATATATTAGGAAAACTGGCAAAAGTCAATGACAAAGAAATAATGTGAAGGGCAGCAAGGCAGAAGAAAAGAATCTACAAAGGAACCCTTAGCAGGCTTTGAGCAGATTTCTCAGCAAAAGGCTTACAGGCTAGGAAAGAGCAGAACGATACATTCAGAAATCTGAAAGGCAAAAACTTTCATCCAAGAGTAATCTACCCAGCGAAAATATCCCTCAGATATGATGGAGAAATAAAATCTTTCCCAGATAAACAAAAGCTGAGGGAGTTCTTCGCCACAAGACGCCCACTCCTAAAAGAAATGCTCAAGAACACCCTCATACCTGAAAAATAAAAAAAGAAAGGGTTGAGAAAGCTGTGAGCGAGGAGATAAATGGCAGACAAAAATGACCATGACTTAACATTACTTTAAAAATGAATTTTCATTTAATTAGCCATGACCAGCCCATAAGGATGGAACAAGATCTCTACTTTATAAGTAGAAACATACTAAAATTTCCTCCAAGAAAATCGCTACCTGCTCCCTGACTTTCCCTGATAACACCCTCCCCTTATCAGTGGGCCAAGGCCTGCGAGGGCTGTGAGTGAGACCATGGGCAGGTCAAGCAGAAATGGGGAGGAGGTGGAAAGGGAAAGTGGGCGCAGCTCAGCTGAGGCTCCAGCCTGGCAGGCAAGAATCTGTGAGGGGGGCCCAGCGCGTAGGGCAGAGGGTGTGTGGGGGATGTCAGAGGAAGGGATGCACTAGGTCCCTCTTAGTCCTCGAGAAGCAGAGGAGCATGAGGCAAGGGACTTTCCTAAAGAAACCGTACAAATCTCTGCCTTGGAGGGACCAGCAAGACCCAGAATCTACGTCCGAGAGCAGGAGAGGTCATGGCCGCCTTTGAGAGTCTGGGGAGAGAGAAGTCTTTGCCCAGTGTGGAGACCGAGACCCAGGCTGTTGGGGGAGATGACTCACACCTGGCTTAGGACTTGGAAGGCTCAGCCTGGGACTGGGTGAGTGGCTTGTATAGCCGGAGGCAGGGACCCAAGAGCTGCCACCCTGATGACCAGCCGTCCAGCTCTTATCCTGGCAGGGAGGCAGAGGGACGGGCAGCAGGGCAGGGTGGGACTAGGCCTCCCCAGACTCTGGGGCCTGGCCTTCCCAGCCTCCTGCAGAGCTGGGGCTCCAGCAGGCGCCACTCCTACACTCACCCCATTCCATGCATATGCCCCTCCAGGCCTTGGCCCACGTTCCTGGATGCTCCTCCGATGAGGCCCAGGCCCACACCACCCCCAGCACTCCCATTTAGGAGTGGGCCTGAGAGCCTCTCCTCAGTGTTGGGCAGCCTGGGCTGAGCTGTGCCCTCTGAACACACACAGACGGGAGACCCACACAGATTTCTGTGCCACATGCACACCTGGGCTCAGGGGCTCAAAAGGCCTCATGCCCCCTGCCTGACCATGCGACCACGGACTGCGGGCTTCGTGAACAGATGAGGTTTCTTCAGCTTGACTCATAAATGCAAGCCCCAAGAATTGTAAGGGTGGCCACTGAAGCCAGTGAAAGCAAGGCCCAAACTGGGCTGCCTTTCTGCCTGTCAGCGAATATCCTGCAGCCCTCCCCAGAAACCCACGGTTACCCCTCAGTTGAGCAGGATGAGAGCTGAGAACAAGCTTGCACCCCAATGGAGCTTGGGACTGGGAGACCTGGCACCACGGAGAAGGGAACACAAAGAGCTGCAGTTCCTAGGGTTGGCGAGGCTGGCCAGGAGCCCAGGAGCCAGAGCCAAGCCCTGGGTGAGGCTGGGCCTGGACACAGCGGGGCCTGAGGCCACCACAGTCAGGGTGGGAGGAAGAGGGAAGGGCAGCCTCCACTGGGACTCTTCGTGTAGAGAACCGGAGCCATGGCCTGCATCGGAGGTCACCTACCTCCCCAGTCTGGGCTGACACGCCCAACGAGGAGCGCCTGCCCCAGCACACAAGCTCAAGGCGTGCACAGGCACACAACCTCCACGGGCCCGGGCTGTTCATCTGGCCCTTCAGCCACATCCTGCCCTCTGGCCCTCACCATATCCTGCTTTCCCCTGGACACAAGGGGGACAGGAATCAGTGTGGTGGTGCCCATCCTCACCTCCTAAGGCAGCAGTTCGGAAACTTCAGGGTGGCAGCATCACACCGGGCACTTTACAAATATTCAGATTCAGATTGCAGCCCACCCCAACCCCGAGTTTTGGAGTCGGAGCCTGGGGCCCAGGAATATGAGAAGGTGGTCCTTGGAGGAACACAGGGTGGTCTGTTAGCAGTGTGAAGGAGAAAATAACCAGAATCATACTGGCTGCATACACTGTGTGCCTACTGTGTACCTGGTGTTGCATGAACCACCTGATTTCATCCTCATAGGACCTGCCAGGAAGGGACCATTATTTCCTCCTCTCAGCCTCACTCACTGCCCATTGGAGGATTCACCGTTTGACATGGTTCCCTCCTCCTCTCTGCCCATACCCAGAGGTCTGCTGGCTCCCAGAGTCTAGGACACCCCACCCCCACCGCCAGACACAGGACTAGAACCGGCATCTGACTCCCCAACAGGAGGGAGTGACCAAGGTGAGACCCACTTGGAGGAATGATGCAGGGTGGACTGTGATGGGGAACACCCCACTCCTCCACTTCACTGTCTTGAGGCCGCAGGAGGGCACACTCCTACCCGGAGGGCCAGCCACAACCCATACAGGAGCCTCCTGTGCTGCCAGGCTGGAGCTGGCCAGGCTTGGCGAATTCCCAAGAGGCGCGCGCCCCCTGCAGTCAGACAGGGTGGCCGCAGGGCAGAGGCCAGGACTTGTCTAGGCCGACATCCAGGCACTGCTGGGTTTTCTCTTCTCTTCCATCATCTCCAGTCCTCGCTTTGGTTGTTATGGTTTCCCCGTTTGAAGGATGAGAGAAATGTTGAGTGTCTTGCACAAGATCGCAGAGCCAGCCAGTATTGAACCCTGGCTGCCCCCGCCCCGGGTCTTTATCTCAGCCCCCAGAGGCCCCCTCACCACCCCACTCCCTTGATCCCAACACACAGTGCAGCAGGGCAGCTGTAGGAGGCAGGCAAAGGGTATTTAATGGGCTTTCAGGGGTCTCGGCAGTCCGCCGGGGACTGGGCAAGGATAGGGCTCAGAGAGCCTCCACGTGGGGCTCAGGAAGTGAGGCTCAGGTGCCGGGTCTCCTGGCATCTCCGGGTGCAAATGGGTGAGAGGCAGATCGAGCCTCCTCTGGGGCCTGAGCGGCAGGGGCCACACTGCGCCGGCCGGCGTGGATCTAAACACAGAGTGGAGGAGGTCAGCTCTCCAAAGGTGCCGGCCCCACACCGCATGACCCACCAGCTCGGGAGCAAGAAACTGTCCAAGGTGCCACCCCCACAGGCTGAGCCAAGGGAGTGGGCAGGCACCACAGAACTTCACTGCAGGGGCCCTGCGGTGGTGTGTGAATTACCTTCCCGGCAGCAGTCCTAAAGCTCCACTGCCACCTGTTTCAAACATTGAGCTTCAGGTTAAAGTTGCCTGTAAATAAATGAATCCGCCCCCAAAATGATTGCCCACTGGCCTAGTCTCAGTCCTCATTCATGGTTAAGGAAACTGAGGCCCAGAAAGGGTAAGGGACTGGCCCAAGGCCAGCCAGCAAGTGAGTGGTGTGGTCTCTTCCCTTTGTTTCTCCAGGGGCCCCTGGTTTAGTCTGCAGGCCTGCGACTCTACTTTCAACGCTCCGCTGGCCTATGATCCGCCGCCCTCGAGCTCGGAGTGTTCCAGCTTCAGCACCAGCGAAACATGGAGGGGGGCTTTCCCTAAACCTGTACAATCTTCAGATGCCCTTTCCCAACACGACGAGCGCCTGCACATGTGTGGGCACAAACACACACACACCCACACACACGCCCTTACCTCCTGGAGGCTGCAGCCTCACCACTCCTGGGGATCCTGCCCTGCTTGGTACAGATCCAAAGGTTGGACCTGGCGGCCAGACCCCAGCCCAGGGAGGAGCTTCGAATGGGCATGGAGGCACGTGGGAAGTGCAGGTTGCGGGTGGGCACCCAGTCAGGCCCCACCACTCTCTGCAGCCCGACAGCTTCGGCCATGTACCTGGAGAGCAACAAGCCAGATGCAGGTGGTCGTGACCCTCCTTGCCTGGTGCCCCTCATCTTAGGGAGGACAAGGCCCAGCGCTCGTCACCACGGGGAGCTGGGGCCTGTCTCATCCAGGCTGCAATGCCTCTACCCCATTTCTTGGGGCAAGAACCCACAGAGGCAAGGAAGTGGGGCCTCCAAATGCTCCCACAAGGCCCTGGGAAAACCCCAAATCAATAGGAAGAGTGAGCGGAAGGACCTGGGAGCTCTGCTAAGGGGCCGGGCGAGAAGACCCAGCTTCACCCCACCCCACCAGCCCCAGGGCCACCACTCCAGGCCTCTGGTTTGCAAACTCACTTGGGTCCCAGCGCTGCACAAAGTGTCCAATACCAGTTTTTGGCACAGCCAAGGTCGAAAGGGTTGTGTCCATGTCGGTATTGGTACTGGAGGGGCGAGGTGGGAAGAGGAGCTCAGATCCAGCAGGACTGGGCAGGCCGCCCCACTGCCCTCCCTGAGCCGGTCCAGCTCAGCCCAGGGCTGCAGCAAGACTCCAAGGGCGGGGAAGCCGCAAGGGTCAGCCAAGGCCTCCCCCAACCCACTTCCGAGGAGCTCTCTCCACGCAACCCCTGGCCCCGCACCCCCCACTCCCCCCCCCCCCGGGATCCCTCCCCCACCCGGAACCCCCTTTGGCAGCATCCTCCCCCTCCATGTCTCCTTTGGCCACACACATCCTCCTGCTGCCTCCTTCCAAACATGCTTTCAGATCTGCCTTGTTCTATTAAGCTGCTGCAAAGACAGCTCCACACCCCGCTCCCCCTACTTCTCTGCTTTCCCACCTCTCATTACTTCCAAACTTGTGCCTTCACTGAATTTCACTATCTGGAATGGCAGTGCTTTCGGGCCCAGTCATATTCCCTAACCAAACTCACATGGCCCCGGAAATCGGGGTTCAAAGTCCTGAGCACCTAGTGCAGTAAAGGTCAAGCCGAAAGTCCAAGTCCTCTCCTGGACACACTTGACCCAGCTCTCGTCCTCCCCGCCCTCCACCCACCAGCCTCATCCCCTCCTCCTCCCCAGCGCAGGCCAACTCTCACCCCGACTTCAAGAGCCCTAGCTACAAAGTGCTGGTCACGACCGAAAGGGGCCCAGGAGCACATCCGCCCACCACCAGCTCTCCTGTGTCCCACGCCCCTGTCACAAAGACATTGATCTTCAACACGATTCTCCACCAAAATGAGCCACAACCCCAGCAGGGACAGCTGAGCCCTGGGGAGGAAAATCAAGACAGCTCCAGAATGTCCCCATTGTGGCCAAAACCAACACCAACCATTGTGAGATTTTGAGTTCTATGCGTCCTTTAGGGTGTTTAAAGCATTTAAGGGAAACTAAAAGCTTAAAAGACTTTGATTAAATTTACATTCAAAATTTCAAATTTAGAGGAATATATTTTCATTCATGAGATGTATATGGAGCATAGGAAAATGCTGATTGTTCAGTGCTTCAAGGAATGATAGCTGTTGAAGGAATTTGTAAGAACTGACTAATACAGTAGAGCACCGTGCTCCCCACGTGGCCCCTCTCAGCTGGGAACGGAAGCCAGCAGCTCTGAGCTTCCCACACTGTCCCCTCTCACTGGCTCCAGACCCGGGTCTCCTGCTCCCATTGCGAGTCTCCAACGCCCTCACCCCTCCACAGGCCCAGAGCAAAGTGGGCGTCTTCTAGTCCCGTCTCCTGCCCAACTCCTTGCTGCCCTGCTTCCTCTGCTCTCTCTGTTCTTCCCCAGGGTTTATGGCATCAGGCTTCTCTCTCTCTCTCTCTCTCTCTCTTTCTTTCTCTTCCTCCCAAAGCCGCATGCATTCCTTTGTCTGCAGGTTCACTCGTTTGCTCATAAATATTTTGAGGCTTCAACAATGTTCCGGGCACTGCGCTGGGGACAGAGGACACACCATGAATAACAAAGCCAGTCGTGACTTTCAGGGTGGAGAGGGCAGCTGGGGGTGGCAGAGCAGCAGGGAGAGGGCATCAGCGAGAAGAGCAGGCAGCCTAGGGCAAGACTCCACGGTGCAGGCCGAGGAGCATCAGCCAGGAGAGCAGAGGGAGCGGGACCCCGAGAGCCTGGGGGCAGGGCCATGGCAGCTGCGTCCCGTTCCACATGGGGCTGTGTGCGGCCAGGAAAGATCAGTCTGAGGACTGCCCGCTGGCTGTGGCCTCGTGGAGAGCGCAGCATCACCGTGACAGTGAGGACAGAGGCTGAAGTGGGATGAGGAAGGTGAAGAACGATGCTAGTAGGCACAGCCAGCTCTGTCAGAAACTCCGGCTGTGCCGAGGGGCCTTTGACCCGTTAGCCAGCCCTCAACAAGCTACACAGACAACATGTGAGGACCTTGTTGAGTCACTGCCCCAGCCTTGACTCCTTCCCCCTGAGCTGCGTATTATTTGAGAAAATAACTGGCTTCTCTCTTACGTGCAGCTGACAGTTGTCATTCGTTTTAGCCACTGAGCGTCTGAACCCCTCTGTGTTTGGAAGATTCCCCCAACTGGGACCCAGGGGCCACCAATGAGCCTCAGAGCTACTACCACCAACCGCCTGGGGAGTCTTGGCCGACAGGCAGCCGCCGCACTCATTTTCAGAGCTCCTGCGTGTTGAACTGTAGTGGCCATTTTGGAGGTCACTTCAATTTCAACAGTGATTGTATTACTCTTGGACATGGGCAAAATATGTATTTCCAAGGTTCCTGCTTTGCTTTAAAAGCTTAGGCTCATAGTGAGATAGAGAGTAATTGAACTAGAACATTACTGAGAAAGTTAATTTGATTAAAAACGAAGAGAGCAGGGGACGGTCCTGGTGGCGTAGTGGTTAAGTCTCGGCGTGCTCTGCTTCGTCGCCGCCCAGGCTTAGCGAGGTTCGGGATGCCGTGCACAGACCCACACACGCCTGTCAGCCTGACTGTGGTGTCGACCCACATGCAAAAAGAGAGGAAGATTGGCACAAGTTCTTACGCCCAGAGGCTAATCTTCCTCAAAGCAAAAAAACAAGAGAGCAGATCGGGCAATGGATGTCAGCTCCAGTGTGAATCTTCCTCAGAACAAAAGAAGACAGCACAAGTTCCTCATCAACTCACAATGATTGTTACTTTTAGTTTCTTGTCTATAGAAATGTTATGTTTCTTCCTGATGTTCAAATTAAGAGAGTTGAAATCAATGTAGAAAGAATATTGTCTTATAATTTGCTTGATAAAATTATATTTTAAAAACTAAAGTTTAAAACTTTAGAATTTTCATTTGTCAAGAATTTTGCATAATCCTCTATATTTCTATGCACATTTAAAAATACTCTTACATCCAGGAGAAGATATTAAAAACTTTTAAAGAGTATATGTATAACAGAGAGAAAAAGGTAGTAGCCTGCAAGAGAAATGACCTTTGAGACCAACAGTCTGTTGTCAACATACGATACAGTAAAAAGTCCTTATTTGCTTTTCTGCCTATTCCACGCAGTGGTAGACAGTCATTATCTCAGCTTGAAAACCTAAGTGGGAGTCATCTGAGAAGTAGGGTCTATTCAACGGACATTCTTTTTTGCTGTTTTGAGACATGTTATGACCATAGACAATTCTAAACAAATTAGGAGAATGATAGGAGAGTCCTCACTTCACAACAAAAACTGAAAATGCTGAATGTTTGTTATGGTACCTTCTGCTATACTCATGTAAAGGGCTGTTAGTCTGATAGATAATACGGCCCGCGACCATGACCCTTTTCTTATTTACTAACATCCTCAGGCACCTGGACTCATATAGAGCAACAGCTCTCTAGTGTTGCTGTTTTCTGATCGCTGAGCTCCAAATTCAGAAGAACAAAATTGACCTTGTGTCTTTTTGGCTGCTAGGTACACCACAGGCTGGCTCCACTCATCTCAGAACCCATGACACGGGGCACTCTCAAGCATCAAAGAATGTGAAAAACATAGAGACAGAATCTAGCGTGCTCCATATTTTCTTCGTGTGTCTAACAATGACATTCTAAGCACTGCCTTACTTATTGGGCCCACATTGTGGGGTAACCTGATAAATTAGAAAGATGATTTCATGTCGGTTTCCTATTGGTAAAGTGTTATCAATGTGAATTAAAAGCCACTAATTTGGATCCTTCAGCAGAGTCAGGAAGAGCACATTTGAAGTCAAGTGCACGGCCCAACACAGAGACTGTCAACAAACTGGCCTCTA